>NW_027642638.1:0-12987 GCF_032717465.1 Coenobita brevimanus | reverse complement strand
CTACAACATGGATGATTATGTTAAACTAAAATTGGCCAACTTCCAGACAATCCACCAGTATGTCCAACTGACTTTGGCTTCCTCTCAGGAGGACATGCTGCAGCGCCAACATAAGTCCGCCTCTCCTATCACTATCAGTGTAGGGCGATCTTGTCTTTGCTCATTCCCATACGCGTTCCTCTAAGTTGGATGACAAATTTACAGCGCCCTACCGCGTCCTCACTCAACAAGGCAACAAATTTCACCTCCAGGACCTGTCCACTTCGGGACACCAGATGTGGGTCCACGTCGATGACTTCAAGCTAGCACCTTGCAGGTCTTCGTGTTGGAAGAGTCACTTACACAACCTCCCCTGCCCCCTCTTCTCCTCCTCCCATCCTTCAGTCTACCTTGTCTCCACCTATCCCTCAGTCTCCTCTTCATCTCCATCTCCACCTGCTCATTCATCAACCAATCAATATCGGTCCAAACTGCGCTCTGCCCACTCAGAACTCCTCATGACTCCTTCCCCATTAACTCTACTCCTGATTTTGAGGTACGATGTTAGCGATCTCCCTGCTGGCAGTGCAGACCCTCCTGGGGTCTGGGGTCAGGTCAGGACGATGGTGGAGTACGTCCCGGGGCCTTGGTCGGCTCGGGAGGCGAGGTAATGCTTATCGACGACATCGCCTCTTTGCGTCATTTATCTTGCGCCCCTGGCCGACGTAGCCATTGCCCTACCTGCCTACGCCGCACTGGGCTCCACGGAATCAGGAACCATCTCACGGCCCTCATGGGGACACACAAACCGAATGAGTATCTCTATAACCTTTTCCTCCCACTCTCCTGGCAATTGCAATAAGATAAGTAACAGATTCACTGAGCTCAATGACACATTTTCCATTCAGACACCCGTGGCTCGTTCTCAGAAATGAGGTCTCTTCGACTTCATGAGATTCTGAGTGGCTTGTTTGGCGTTGCTACAGCCCGTGACATTTCTGGCTTCAAATCTGATCTCACTCATTTAGCTTCAGCCCTAGAATCACAACGCCGAGTCATTGTAAATCCAACACACTATGTTACAGAAGCTCTGAACCCAAACCCACTGTGTGTCACGTCCACTCTCAACAATTTCACCGACATCTTACAACGCCACCTTTCAGATCTCAACGTTATCTCTCAGTTCTTCTACCTCAAACTCAACATGGATAATCTCCAACTGGCCGTTGACTCTCTCCTGTCTCAAGTCTCTACCTTGGTTCGTATCCTGGTCGATGCTATCAATGGCCGTGTTACTGCCGACTTAGTACCTGTCTCAGCTCTCCGTTCTGTCCTGGAATGTCTCACTCCACCTTCGGTCTCTCCCCTGTCCTCCTCTTACTCCTCCCTTGAATATTATTATCCCAGTTCTCGAAGCCACTCTTCTCACCACATACGCCGCCGTCCATATTCCTCTCCTGCTCTGCCATAACCTTTAACCTTTTCCACATCATTCCCTTCCCTTTCCGCCTCAACAACTCCTTGCTTACAGGTATCTGTTCCTTCAGAATATTTCCTCCTCTCCCATGATCATCTTTCCGTTGCCTTCCTTTCTTCCACAGACCTCCAGCAATGTTCCTCCCTTACTCCGACCTCTCGTCTCTGTGCTGCCCACCTTTTCGCTATCTTCCCCAGCAGTGCTACACCCTGTAGAGTCTGCTTTAGTTCGCAACCATTCCCATCTACTCGGCCTGTTTTTTTTGTCCCAGCTCCTGACCTCCCGGTCCACCATGCTCACCTCAACCATGTCCAGTATTTCTTCCTTCCTTTTGCTGTTCCCATCTCTGTCACAATCATGTGTCCTGGTTCTTCCGTCTGCTTCTGTCCCCGCTAGTGGTCTCTACAAAGCACCTGACTATTGTAACGCCAAATCAGAGTCCGTCATCACTTACGCCACTCGGTATCACCAAGTTGTTCTCCGTAAATACTCCTCATGACATCTTTCATCCAATCGACATGCCTTCAACCCTACCTCTGCCAACATTACCATCACCTCCCCTCACTTGCGCATGCTCACCTTCCTCAATGACAGTGATTTCATTATGGATCAATTTTCTCTGGCTCTCTGCCGTTCATGGGTTCATCCAACTGTTGTGTTTCCCCCTGTGGTTATCGCTTTCATAGGTTTTCTACTCATCATCCAGGCAGTGCATTGTTGTGTCAGAAAAATGGAACGTCGACTCCAGGAAATCAGAGTCGCTACAGGCATAGTACGCCCTACACACGACGTAGAAACTCCCGTACTTAGTGCCCTCACATTCAGTGATCAGCAATTGCCATCTGACAATTAACCAAACTCTGAACAGCACTCTGCCTCACTAGAAAATGATGTGGTATTTCTTTCATTTACTGAGTGACAGTGTATCCTACAGACAATACAAAAAAAAAATAAAGAAACAAAAAAAATGAAGGCAGAACAACAATAGAACTCTCATATCTACTCCTTGTTTATCATGTATCAAAACTATTATTGTGTTCTTCCCATTATGTTTATATATACCTTCGACCCTTACTGAATTTGTACCTATTAATCCTTGTATATCTTATATGTATATATCCTTCTAATTCCCTCCCCTCAATTTGGCCATGTTCCCCCCTACTGCCCCTGTATCATACTTATCCCTTGTACAAACCTTCCGGTCCTGCCTTATCTACTATAATCAAACACCATTTAACTCCCGGTACCAGGAGACACCGCCTCAGCTACCCGGGCGACTAGTGTACCCCCTCCCCAATCTGTCTACCCCCGCTGTATATATGGCCCCCCCCCCAGTGCCGACATCCCCCCACTAACCTTGCCAGGTCAGCTCCCTTTCCCCAGCCTGAAGACGGCGTTATTGCATCAGTTCATGGCAGACAGCCGACACGGGCAGAGGATTTACTGTGAGTTTGTAATAAACTCATTATCTAGCTGTTTTTACACTGAGTTTCTATCACCAAAGTATTGCAAGTTACATAATGATGTTATACTTATCGGACGATAATTCGACGCAGCTGATTTATCACGCTTTTTAAAGATGGGCACTACTTTTGAGGTCTTCCAAGCCTCTGGAACTTCTCCTGAAATTAAAGTGTCATCAAATAACGTTAAAAGTGGCTGACATAATTCTTCTTTGGTTTCTTTTATAATTTTTGCATATATATCGTCCGGACCTTAGATTTTTTGAGGTTTTAACTTATACATTTCTTTCCTATACAACTTCCTTACTAATGGTTATTATTTACTAAGTGTGTTTTCCGTATTATCATCGTAAATATTTGCTGCTTGAGGGACCAGGTCTAGATTTTCCAGAATACTGATATGAAATAATTATTTAGGATGCAGCACATTTCTTTATCTTCACTGGTAATGTCACCTGATTCTGTTCTGAGTGGTCCTATCCTATCTTTTATTTTTGTACGGTACATATGGAAAAAACCCCTTGAGGTTTTCTTTGGATTCACTAGCAATCTTAATATCATAATTTCTCTTTGCTTTTCATATCTCCCTCTTTACTTCTCTATTTAAAATCGCGTACTGGGTACGTAACTGTTCCTGTCCAGGTTTTATTTTTCTATACATTCCTTTCCTTTGGCCTATGAGAGATTTTAATCTGTTGTTTAACCATCTTGGGTCTGAATTTTTCGTTCTAAACGGTTTTGAAGGGATATATCTATTTTGGTCTCCGTGTATTATATTTACTAACTCGTTATATTTTTCACTGGTCGAACGTCTGCTTGGTACTGGACCTGAGTTAATCCCCGTCACCTGGACTACACTCCTACCCAAGACCTCACCTTCCCCACACACGTGGCGCACATTCCCACCTGTTTCCTGCCCCTCAACTATGACCTAGGGTTCCCCACTGCCCCGGCACTCCCTAAAATAGCTATTCTCCCTATGGAATACCTTTCTAAAATAAACTCTTAATCCATCACAATCTCCTAGACGAAAATTAGGAACGGTGGAGGTATTTTCAATGGAACAGACATTCCAAACAAATCTTAACTTACTTTCTTCATGATCGCTGTTACCAAGCTGTCCACCAACCTCTATATCACTAATGATATTTTCTTTATTATTTTACCTCTGGTGGGCTCCCTGATATACTGATAAAGGAAATTGTCCTGTACTACCTCTGGAATTTCCTCTGACTCTGCATCTCCTGTCTGATTTCTCCAAACTATCCTTGGCAGATTAAGGTCCCTTACAATTATTACTAAGCTGAACTGTGACGGTTTCCTAATTTCCTCCCAGAGGCATTTACTATCTGCTCTACTTAATTTTGGAGATCTGTAAATAGCTCCTAAGACTAATTTCTCCCTGTTGTTACTAATTTCAACCTAGACATTTTCTGTGTCCCTGTTTACTTTAATGTCTGCTATATTGTAACAGTTTAATGAATCCTTTATATAAATAGCTACCCCGCCCCCCTTTCTTCCCTGACGGTTTGACAAAAATATTATAGCCCTTTATCTGATATTCTGCTAAAATTTCTCAAGTGTCTGTATTCATCCAAGTTTCAGTAATAACGACAATGTCTATTTTTTGTGTACAATTTAAAGCCCTCAGTTCATCCATTTTATTACGTAAACTCCGGCTGTTTGTGTTGTACACTATCAGGTTATTAAGAATAGTTATGCCTCTACCGTGGAACTTACTATTTTTTATTTTGTCACTAACTGGGAAACTCTTTACTTTACTAATAAAACAATGTTTTGAACTATCACTTATCGCCCTTCTATCATCGCTTATTCTGTATATTACATACATATATATATATATATATATATATATATATATATATATATATATATCAGCGGCTTGTAGAAGCTTTGGAATTTTGATAGAGGATTTAAACGGTTAAATAGGACTGAGTTTAGTGTGTCTCACAGCCCTACCAGGTCTAACAGTAGTATAATATAATGTATGTAAATGTGAGAAGTATTATTTCATACTAGACAAGGTAATTAGGCTACTTATGCAACTCCTGAAAATCCCAACACAATTATGATTACAGATTCATGGTTAAAGCCTCATGACAAACACCTTACTGGAGAAATATTTCAACAAAGCAATATAATATTTAAATAATCACGACTTCACATAATTGTTGATAGTTCTAATATATATATATATATATATATATATATATATATATATATATATATATATATATATATATTAAGGGCCATATAAATGCAGTACAGATTCATAAACTTGTATGTTGAAATTATCACATGGATTTTTTTTTTTTTTTTTTTTTTGCCCATCGACCATTGAGGCCGGAGCCTCTGGTCATTATAAATATATATATATGTATATATATTGACACATATATACATATATATACAAACATATATATATACATACATACATACATACACACATCCATGCATATGAACATACACACTTTCATGCACACGTAATCACATGGAATTAACCCATTCCTTTTTTATGTAATATACAGACTACCCAAGTTAGATTGAGGAAAATTTGAGATATTAATGATGACACGAAACAAAATCAGTAATAAAAAACAGACTCCGTTAATTTTCAGGAATTTCTAATAATCTGAATATTAATTGGAATACTTCGTGTGCAGGCAAAGGGAACAAGTGGTTAAAACTGATAGACGATGCATTTTTAAGTCAGGCAGTGAGTGCAGCAATGTGGTTGCATAATATAATTTTCTACTTTGTCCTAGCAACAAAGAATAATACACTAAATTTGTGATGGCGAAAATTTTAACAAGTCATAAAATTATTTGATTTGCGGTTACTATCACATGAAAGACCAGTATTAATAGCCTTGTAGTATCAAAATTTAAGAAAGCTAAGTTGATATTAGGACAAAGGGAATTTCCAGCACCAACTGGAT
This sequence comes from Coenobita brevimanus, assembly GCF_032717465.1. Lineage (NCBI taxonomy): Eukaryota > Metazoa > Arthropoda > Malacostraca > Decapoda > Coenobitidae > Coenobita > Coenobita brevimanus. Next base: position 7,109 of record NW_027642638.1, on the reverse strand, counting down.
TAGTTACTACAGGAGGAGAATATCAATGAAAAATGGGAATGATTAAGATCAGATTGATGTCTGTCAAACGAAAAAAATATATCGAGCATTGCCTAAAGAAACATTCACATTAATAAACTTGTCTGGACGTTGAAGAAAGCTGAAGAAATAATTGATCGCTAGACAAGAACAAAAATTAAAGATGACCTAAAAATTCCAATAAAATATCGATAGCAAATGAAAAGGAAAAAGGTCCCCATTGCACTGGTAGGCAACACTTGTATGCATTAAGGGTGGAATCATTCTGTCACGTGGCATTGCACTGACAGGTTTGGATCCATATTACTTGCATTTTTTCATTGGTCGTGTAACTGACATCTGCAATTTTCGTCCCCGAACCACTAGGGTCTGATTGAAATGAACGAAGAGAGTGCATTAAATTTCTAATATGCTTGAGAAAATCTTGGTTAAGGCAATGATACTTGTTGAGCAAGCTTTCAAGAAGCTGGCTAAAAAATAAATAAATAAAAATAAATAAATAAATAAGTCATACAAATTAAACGCGCATTTTAAGAAAAAATATGTTTGGTCCAATGACTCTCTACATCCCGGCTATCCTTCGACCTTGAGAACAGATGGAAACATTGAGAAAATTTGATGGGGCATTCTTTAAGGATTGTCGTCGCACTATTGATTGAATCCAGTGGAGGCCACAGGCGTTACCGAGTCTAGCCTCAGTCCAACGTATGCTGATACAAGATCTTCGCATACACCGAGTCTCAGCAAAATCCATCGACTGCCTTCTAACAGTAGATCGTAAAGCAAATTGTGTGAACGTGCGTCAGGACTTGAAACAATAGTTAAGAAATGACCCAGAACTGACGAGACCTGGGTTTCCGGGTGAGACCTTGGAAACCAAGCAGCAGTCCAGTCAGTGAAAGACAGCAACATCTCCACACAGAAAAAAGCCTGTCAGGTCAAGCCCAACGTCAAGATAATGTTGATCTTGTTTTTTGGACATCGAGGAATTGTCTATAAAGAACTGGTTCCCCGTGGACACATTGTGAACCAGTAGCGCTACATTACAGTGCTGAGGCGTCCATGCGGGGAGTGTCAGACGCTAATGCCTCAGAGAAGTGGCACACCCTGAAATGGTTCTTACAATACAAAGACAACCCCCAGTCACACTGCACTGTCAATCGAAAATTTTTGACCAAATAACAGTGTCGATGGCGCGAAAAATTCCTAAACCTAATAGATTTAACAAACTAAGAGAAATCCAGGAAAAAACACAGAAGTCTTTGGACAAGGTAACAAAAGACGACTAGAGGAAATGTTTCCAAGAATGGAAAATTTGCTGCGACATGTGGATAGCATCTCAAAGTGAGTAATTTGAAGGGAACTGAAAATGAGTTTACTGTAAATTTTGTAACGAAGATTTATGTTAACAAATTCTGGGAATTTGGGGGTCTTCTCCCTTGTAAAAAAAAACAAATGTATAGGAACTCACGATGACAGTAATGAATATTTAAAATTACAGTGACAATGCAGGGAGACTATTAGGAAAACCAAATAGTGATGATACAGTACCCTTCCGTGTAGTAAAATCAAATCCCTAAATTATTTTCTTTATTATGTGAGGAATAACAAAAATGTAAAAAGAATAGAGCAGGTCTGAAAAAAAAAAAAAATAAGCTTGGAAGGCGATCTTCTCTATGAAAATCAAACAATAGCAACATTACTGAACAACTCATATCACAGATTTTTCACAAAAGAAAGTGGCGTAAACATTCCCATTCCCCAATCGTTTGTCTCAGGACCAGATGATAAGTTATCAATCAACAAAGTAACAGGCCAGGAAGTGTTATCTTAAAAAAATTGACCCAAATAAATCAGTTGGCCCAGATCAGACACTTCCTCGCATGCTGAGTGAATATTACAGAAAGTTAGCCTCTTTCCTAGAACTGAAATATCTGATAAATTACTATCTGAGTGAAGAGTACCTAAACAATGGACACTTCATAATATCTAGCCGGTCTTTTAAAAGGTCAGATAAAAAATCATGCCACAAATTACCGCGATTTAGGCCTAATCACCAGTACTATGTAAATGTTTGGAAAAAAATGTTATAGATAAAATTACTGTGTTCTTTAAGTATAATGTTTTAACTGATAAACCAGGACGGGTTTCCCTAATACTAATGACCATGCCTTACTTTTTTTCTTTTTTTATATATAAACATTCACAATACCAGGGACGAAAAAATACCGTCGGATGTCATGTACCTACATTTCCAGAAAGTGCTTTAACAAGGTCTCCCATCTAAGACTTCTAGAAAAACTAAAAGTTCACGGCCTCTTGAAGATTATTTTAGTTCATGGACCTGAGTTGGTTTGAATCAGCATGTAACGTCAAATGATAAATCACTTAACTCATCAGACTGGCTAGAAGTGGAATAAGTGGAGTTCCTCGAGGCTGCCTTGCTAGGACGAGTCCTTAACAGTTTATATCAATGATCTAGAAAATAGGCCCGCGTCACAGGTAGCTAATTTGCAGATGACACAAAAACTGGATAGCGGTGACGACAGCAGACTGTGGAATCCTCTTTCATTATTATTTTTTTTTAATGTAATCCGACTCTGGGCACAGGGCTTGGTGGCCTATCCCATGGCCCAGTTACCCTCCTACACACCCCCACAAGTCACCACTTTGGCGCTAACACACCACCACCCATCACTGACGACATGCTAGGACTGTCTCATGACAGGACTGGGTGTGCCGGTATTAGCGGAGGGTATTTTTACAAATATTGTCGGCCGGTCTTCTGACAAATCAGCAAAGTCTGCTTTTGTGAAATTGAAATCCTTAAACTGTTCCCCGTTTCCGAGATGGGCTGACGAGGGTTGGAGGTCACTTCTCTACCGATTCAGCCACTCCGCCTCCCCCACAAAATGGCTCTCGATAAGTTAATAAACTGAACAAAATAGCTAATGAAATTTAATCTGTATAAATGCATGATAACATACAGTGGCAATAAAAATATTATATATAAGAATACCGCTTGTTTAATGTCTCACTGACAGTAGCTAAAGATGATAATGATTCAGTAGCTATCAGGAAAGACCTCAAAATCTCAAAAATGTATATAGTTGTAACAAGGCAAACGATATGTTTGACTTCTCATTGTAAGGAATTTTGATCACAAAATGCCAGATGTAATTTCTAAGCTTTATACGTCACTTTGTTTGTGATCTGACACCTAGAATACTGTGTGCAGCACTTTGATGATGTTAGATATAATTTGCTCGAAATACAGACTGATACTCAGACTAGAAACAATGGGAATGAAACTCAAAAAGCAAGAGATGTAACATTAATATAGACAAAAACTACTTCAATGGTGAGGCGTAGTAGTAGTCAATGGAATAGGCTACCAGCAACAGCAGCAGTGCAAAAACTATTATTAAGCTTAAAATTCGGAGAGACAAATATTGTGAGACTATAAGCTGTACCTAAATCTGTGTTACTTATTTTAAGTTGAGGGCCATACTGACCACTGGGAGACGTAATGGTTAAAATGAGCATTTGAAAATGTGTTTTGCTTCTTATTCACAGATCCGTGGAATAGATATTACACGGTGCATAGTCATTCTTCTCCTATGTATGTTCTTTTCTAATATGCAGGCTTTTTTTTCTTTTTCATTTTTCCTGTTTGGCTACCTGGACGGTTTTCTCTTACACGTTGGTTAAATCTTAGTATAATTAGCTTTTTTCCAGCAGATAACCTCGTCATGGGCCAACAGGCCTATTGTAATCTACCGTATACTTCCTATGTACTTCTTTGTACAGTCTCTCTCTCCCTCTCTCTCTCTCTCTCTCTCTCTCTCTCTCTCTCGATCGATCGATTGATCGATCGATCGACGAGCTGATGTTCAGAGAAGACTCCATTTCTGGAATGAATGATTAGCCAACCCCCCCCCCGAGTGCTTCTTGGGAACTAATGCTTGGTGAGTCTCTACCCTCGTGTATCAACGGACCTCTCAATTCCTTTCCTGTTTGACCTGTGGTCCACCTCTCCTGTCCTACACCAGAGTGTCTGTTGGGGAACCTTTGGGTTTACAATCACTGGCCTCAGGGAGCAGGTGAGGTCGTTTTTCTTTCTTCATATCGTTTCAGTTTCTTTTTCCTGCTGGAAGGGCGGTCGATTGTCTTGAGTCAATTGGGGCACACCTGGTGACAGGTGCCACTGGCCAGGCCTCGAAAGATTTTAGTGGTTTATTATGTGTTGTGGATGGTGGCACAATGTAGCTGATTCCACATTTTTTTTTTTTTCTGTTCCAGTTTTGCCTTGGGTGGCTAAGCCGGCCCCATCTGTGGAGCAAAACAGTCAGGGACATTACTCAGTGTGTGCCAGGCTCCCTCATTCGACCAAGGCCCAAGCTACAGCAAGGGTTATTATCTTGTTATTTATGACCCTGTAGGAGCATAAACCTTGTGTTTGAAACATCTGGAGTCTAACACAGTAGCATCTGTTTCCATGAACTAAATCCTATATATATTAATTCATGATCTTGACTAAAACAAGTTTACTTTAATGACGTTACTTTTCTCTATACAATCTGCAAATATATTGCTCGTCCAAATATATGTAAAAACTGATCCTACTCCTGGAAAGCCATATCCAGATGGACCAAGTACTTTGGTGATGTAAGGCACAAAGATTTTACAGAACGTACTGTTCCTTTTCTAACTTCTGCAACCTGCAAATGGAGCATGTACAAGAAGTTTCCAATATCTTTTTAAAAAAATTGGAACTCCAGGTTGAAGTAGCAGGTTCCCTTAAGGCGAGATCTGTTGTAACAGGGATTGCACTGTAACACCGTCAGATCATGTGATGATGGACGTACCAGTACTAACTAGCGAAGTTGCAACTAGAAGCTAATGGGGGACGAAGTCAGTCTGCGGGACGGCATAATCTGCAGGCGACACAAAGTTACGAGGTGATGGTAGAAGATGGAACTACGAAGGGACTTGGTTAAGACAAGGGAGTGGTCTGAACGGTGGCAAACGCGTTTGAATTTGGACCAATGCAAGGTGATGGACTAATCCACACAAATCTACGAACTAACTTGTCTTTCTCAGCAAATGCAATCAGCAGTTCTAGTCTTTGAGAAAAGTTAGGTGTACTAACCAGCATTTACCTCAAGTTCTCCAAACAGTGCCGTGGAAGGATGCAGGATAGGCACATATATACACAGACCATCTGATCTATCATTCTATCTATTGCCAGACGCTCCTTGATCCTGTTTAGGTGTGGCCAGAAACAAATCGCCTCCACGTCGCCCTGTCCCCTGCCATTTCAATGTTCCTGCTCCCAACTCACACCTCCCCCCCCTCTCCTCATATACCTCTCCACCCCATCCCTCCATCTCATCCTTGGCCTCCCCCACCCTCTTCCCCCTCCACCTCACTCATGATACATTCTCTTCGTCAATCTCTCACCCTCCATCCTCTCCACATGGCCAAACTAATTCAGTGTGTTCCTCGTAACGCTTCCTATCACATTCACATCCACACCACAACTCCTTTATATCCTCATTCGTCAGCCTGTCTCTCCGTGTGACTCCACGGGCTCCTCTTAAATAACTCATTTCCACTGCTCTCACTCTTGACTTGTGTCCTTCCAACAACGTCCAAGCTTCACTTCCATACGTTAGAGTTGATATCACAATACTGTTATGTAGTAACATTTTCACTTCCATGCTCACTTTCCTGTTTCTTATCACTGCTTTCAAAGAACCAGCAACCTTTCTTCCCTGCTGTACCCTTTCAAGCACTTCACCCTCCAAACCTCCATCCTTACTCATCACACTACCCAAGTACTTAAACGTACTCAACATTTTCCAATTCCTCACCATCCAACCTCGCTGTACATTCACTGACTTTCCACTTCTCTCAAAGACCATCACTTTACTCTTCCCTACATTCCACCTTTAGATTCCGTTTCTGCCACACTCTCCCAAACTCATCAACCAAGCCTTGCAGCTCCCCTTCGTCTTCACTCAACTAAAAAGTATCATCTTCAAACAACAGTGCATGTAAGTTTCCAAACACTATCCTCTCTCACCAGGGCCACTCCAACATCCACTACTCCTACCTTGTACCTCTTTTATTACCCCATCCATGCACAGATTGAACATCCAAGGGAGATATTACACATCTCTGTTTCAACCCAACCTTCAAAGAGAAAAATTCACTTAGTTCACCATCCACACGCACCCTTAGCACCATCATACAACTCTCTCACAGCATTCAACAGCTTCCCATCTACTCCATATATTCTTAATACTTTCCACAATCCTTGTCTATCTACCCTGTCATATGCTTTTTTCTCAAATCCATGAAGTCGGCATACAACTTCTTTCCTTCTCTCTAAAAACTTTTCCACTAAAGATCTAAGAATGAATATCAGATCTATATACAACCTCTTCCCTTCCTAAAGCCTCCCTGTTCTTCTCCAACTAATTCCTCTGTTCTTTCTCTAACTCTCTCTCAATAAATATCCTACCAATACACTTTTCCTATTATACTAAGAAGACAGATACCACTATGATTACCACACACTTCTTTTTTACCTTTTCCTTTGTACAAGGGAAAAATTATACCTGACTTCCAATCCTCCGGGACTCTACCTTCCTCCCAGGCCAATCTGCACATCTTCCACATCCATTCTACTACTATCTCTCCCCCATGCTTCAGCATGTCACCACACACTCCATCATTTCCTGGGGCTTTCCCCAATTTAACTTTCTTCATTGCTTCCACAACTTCTATCTTACTGATTTCTTCCTGTCTTCTCACCTCCCTCCTTCTCCCAGCCACTTATACTCGCATTACTTCCATCCTCTATGTTCAACAATTCCTTAAAGTGTTCTCTCCATCTGCTCACTTTTTCTCCCTTCTCCACTAATAATCTACCATTTTTATCTTTTCACTCTCCTGCTAACTTTCACTTCCACCCTGTCTTACTCTTTTCACCTCTTTCCCAGAACATTTTCTTACAGTCCCTCTCCACTTTATTCAAATTCCTTTCAAATTCCTCATCCACTGTCTTCTTACTCTCTGTTACT
>NW_027642637.1:0-4995 GCF_032717465.1 Coenobita brevimanus | reverse complement strand
ATTCCATTCTCTCATTGTTATTTATACATTTCCACCTACGTATCCATCTTCATCCTTTCATCTTCCATTGCCGCATTAAATGTCATACTTTCCACGTCAACCGCTTACCACCAGCCCTCTCGACCCGGAAACGTCACCTGCTCATACCCCGTCTGCCGACTCTAACACAATCACTCATTTACGAAGTGGCAAAGAGTACCACCGCCCTGTACCTGAGACTCCCGTTTCACTTCCCGCAGAATCACTTAATAATCTGTCCTACCCTCGTAAATCCAGATACTTCCTCCTCCTCTACTCCTGCCTCTACTCTCCCTTCTTCTTCTTCTACTCCTTTCCTGTCGTTCCCTCTCCTGCCTCCCTTCATACCTGTCTTCCCTCGCCCTTAACTGCCACTGCCTTCTCTCTCTCCCACACCTCTCCTCCCGCCACTTCTACTCTTCCAGCCATGGCCAACCCTCCACGGTCTATCTATCTCGACGATGCCAATCGTCCCAAATTTACCGGCCAGGACCCAACTTGGTCTGTCTATGATTTCCTCAGAGAAGTCGACACAGAAATAAACAATAGACGAATTACCGAGGAATCGCTGAAAGTAGCTTACCTCCTCGGTCGCTTGCACCAAGGTAAATCAGACATCAGATCCGCGATCCGTGCAGGACATTTCGATAGCATTCGTACCTTTGCTGATTTTCGTACGGAACTCATCAGCCTTTGTTGCCAGCATTCAAATACCGCGTCTCTCATGGGATTCATTACTCTCCTAAACCAACTAGATGAGGACTTGCGTTGTCCCAGCGCAATATGCCAAGCTCCGTGAAGTTGCCGCCGCCGCCATGAATGCAACTAGTAGCGAGATGCTGACACGGTGGTAGGCACGAAATGGTTAGAAGACAAGAATGGTGTTCCAATGCTTTCACTCACCAACTTTGCTTGACTTAATTGGTTACCTCAGATTCCTTCACTGGCTTACTCCTAAACAGCGAGAGCTAGCCTTGGAAATCGGTTTCAGTCCAGGAGATAAAATTATTCAGGTCACTAAAGCCATTCATGAAAGAACAGGCCCAAACTACACGCATCAGGGCACCACCCAACCCTTGGCCTCCTCAGTCTGTCACACCTCCACAATTTGCACCAATCTCGCCTCCCGTCCTACCACACACGTGCAGACCTGCCACACATCGCTCTTCTACCGCAGGTCGTGATCAATCTAAGGTCCGACGGAACAGACAATCTTCGACTTCTCTTGCTGGTACCGTGGTCATCCTGGACATCGAGCATCCAGTTTACCGTACATACAGACGTCCTCACTCCCAAACCAGACAGCATACGCCTTTTCCCCGCTCACGTCGTCCACACTGCAAATACCACAAATCAAGCACGACTCACACCACTGAGGAATAACAGCAATTCAACCGCCCACAGTCGGGGAAGCGCCGCGCCCATATCGGACCAATATCACGTAGAACCAGAAACCCAACTCACCATCCGCAATGTATGTCCCATAAAATCATCGGGTATAGGCATTCTCGGACGCAGTCATGACATACCAACGTCATTCTTCTTGGACACAGGATCTATAGTAAATCTCATCTCCGAAAATTCCTTACAAATTATTCATCGCCATCACAGCCACGTCAGTTTCCTAGAAATCCATCATATATTCGCCTATGTGGTGTTAATCCGCTCAGAGTTTAAGGTTATGGGAAGACGTTCTCTTGAAGTCAAACTCCACAGAGCTTTGCCCCCTATCCTCATTGAATTTCATGTCACTAATGACTTGCAGTATCCCGCAGATGCCCTTATTGGTTTCTCCACCATGGCACAACATTCCATTGTAGAGCCATTACCTGCTTGTGGTAGTAGGACATTTCTGGATTCCCGGTTTACACTATGGAATGTCCCTGTCCTGTTCTTACGATCAAATCAGTCCTTCAATTACCTCTGTCCCTATCACTACCAAAAAGTCCAACCTAGCCCAAACCACCACTATCATCATCTGAGAATACAGAGATCATTCCTTTACTGATCATGAGCAAGGACATAAATTCCTCAATGTCCCCTGATACATCATTTCAGCCCTCGAACATGGCTCTTACATCCTCTCCCGACACCATTATGGCTGACTCAGGATACAAGTCTCAGTTACCTAATTCACACAGTCTGAATGATCTTCTCCGACAAGCAGAGATGAAACGTGCAGTAACGAATACGTGCACACATTTTGTTACATCATGAGTTCACCAAAGTCTCTGTTTGTGTTGCTGGTGCTTTAAAGAAGGTTTGGATGTACTAACTTATCCTGAGACGTGTAGTGTGAATGGTTTGACTTATGAGTCAGCGTGGTGTACAGTCTTAGAGGACAGTTTGCGCTGACGGTATCTTGTCTGAATGTCACAAATGCTCCACTAAAAACTTAAAAGTGGTGTAAAGATTGGAGACTTCCTAGTATACCCAGCGGCCGTAAAGGTGTGCCAGGATTCCTCAATTCCTACTATTCAGACTGATGATACTAATCGGTGTATGCATTATTAACTCTACGGGATCTGCGCCGACGCATATTCACCCGATATGCTCTCACATCTCACTTGCACATATTTCCTTAGAAAATACGTCCTCAACTCCTTGACCTTCTGACCTCGTGACAGAAACGTGGTTGCCTTACCCGCATCCGAAGGGTAGAACAGACCTTGTCAAACATATGATTGAACTACTCCCAGGAACTCAGCCGATTTACATACCAGCGTATCGATTGCCTCATTAGCCAGAGAAAGCAAATAGATCAAATGGTACAGAACATGTTAGACCAGGACATTGGTTGAACCCTCCGTCAGTCCATGGAATAGCCCACTTTTCTTAGTACCAAAGAAGGACGGCAACTTTAGACCAGTAGTCTACCATCGTAAGGTCAATTCTGTCACTGTTCCAGACCGTTTCCCGTTACCTGTCCTCACTGATTTGGCTAGAATCCCCTGGTGACAATAATGTGAAGTCTTTTCATCTTTAGACCTCCTCAGTGGGTACTGGCAGGTCGAAATGGAAGAGTCCTCTCGCCCAGTTACAGCCTTTAGCACCCCTTCCGGACATTTTCAGTTTAAGAGACTCCCTTTTTTGGTCTGAGAAAATGTTCCTTCCACGTTCATGTGACTTATCCATTCAATTTACAGCGGTAGGATGGGACACTCTCTTTAAGTTGACCTAGATGATATCGCTATTGTGAGTAAATCCGTCCCTGATCACTTTATCAAACTCCAGCAAGTCTTTGAACGCCTCCAGCTCGTGGTGAGGTCTGAAAATCAATCTCAGTAAATGTGACCTCCTGCGAAAGAAAATCAAATTCTGTGGCCATGTCGTAGATGCACAAGGCATCCATACTAATGAGGATAAAACTAAGGCGATCATTAACTTCCCAGAACCTACCACTACCAACGCTGTACGAAGTTTCCTGGGCCTCAGTGGCTATTATCGCTGCTAATATCCGGAATTTATGCGCAGATCGCCACTCCTCCGACCCACTTACTCAAGCAGAATGTGCCCTTTGTTTGGACTAACGACCTAGTTTGCTAGTTTTCCAAAAGCTAAAGACAGCTCTTGTAAATGCCCCTATTCTAGCGTTGCCCCTGATTATACCACACCCTTCCTTTCTCTGCCCAGACGCCTCAGGCACTGGACTTGGTGCTGTTTTTGATGCAACTCGATGAAGCATCAAGGAAGCCTGGGACATAAAGTATGCTAATCGCACCCTTACAACCACTGAACGTAACTACAGTGTCACAGATCTCGAAGCACCAGCGGTAATCTGGTCCTTGAAACATTTCAGAGATATAGTCTATGGTTATCCAGTGCATATCCAAACAGACCACCTTCCACTATGTGATTTGTTCAAGAATCGCAACCTAACAGGTAGACTTAGCTTAGATGGTCTATCATCATCCAGGACTCTTAATCCCACTTTTCCAATATGTACCAGTAAGTTGAATGTAGTCGCAGACGCTTCCCCATGTCACGTGCAGCAGCAGCTATAACATCACTGCAGCCTGGGCAATTGAAAATACTACACTAACGTCAGAAGTTGTTCGAAACTTTCAGCGCCAAGACCCCATGTGGTCCAAAGTCATTTATTTCCTAGAATTCATGCGATGCCTCGACCATACCTACTCTGCCAGTATCACTAGATGAGTTCATGCTAGATGATGATCTCTTGTACAGGAAAACACTGCTAACAGGCAAAGATATGCCCAATCGCAAAGTACGCCAACTTGTTGTCCCCACTGCCCTGATACCAAAGGGTTCTTCATATTGTTCATAATACTCCTCTGCTTCCCATCCAGGTAAAGACCGATGCTTGCGCCAAGCACGTCTCAAATACTATTGGCCAACCATGTGCTACCGCAATATCAATGCCCACTGTAACTCTTGGCTCTCCTGCCACCGCCAGAAAGCATCAACCGGCTTACCAGCACCTCTCTTACAATACCCAATCCCGCCACGACCATGGGAAACTGTCTCAATCGATCTCTTAAAAACTACCTCTCACAGAATCTGGCGCTGAAAGTACTTGCTTGTAGCGGTCGACCACTTCTCCCGCTACTGTGTCCTCGTACCCCTCTCCGACAAGACAAGGAAGAGCGTTGCACGTGCCCTTGTAGATCTGTGACGGTCTGTTCAGTACCCCTCATACCATTCTTACTGACAACTGTATAGAGTTCAATACAGCCTTCTTCACAGATCTGTCGCCACTTTCATATCAGTAAGTGCAATGTCGTGCCCAACTTCATCCGGCTTCCAATGGCCTTGTAGAACGCCACAACCGAAAAATCTTAGAGTGCCTCAGACATCTAGGCTCCCATAGTTCGTCCTGGGACACTGGATTCTCCAAGTGGCATCCTCCATCAATAGTTCCATCAATGCACCCATTGCTGAATCTCCCTTCTTCGTCCTCTTTGGTTTTGACAAGGACCTCCCATACTCTCTCTTATCCTCAAAGCCAGAACCCAC
>NW_027642636.1:7500-42142 GCF_032717465.1 Coenobita brevimanus | reverse complement strand
CAGTAGATGAGTTTCTTTTAACAGGGTGCGTCAAGGAGGAAAGTGACGGACATGCCAAAGGGTGATGAAGCCCCTGGGGAAGTGTAAGCTAACTTTTGTCCCTTCCTGTACCCATGACCCCGTATCGTGACCCCGTGTTGTATTAAAAAGAAAAATATTAGTTTGACTGATATTCCTACCGTTTTTTCGGCACCGATTGCGGATGCGTGTGTGTGTGTGTGTGTGTGTGTGTGTGTGTGTGTGTGTGTGTGTGTGTGTGTGTGTGTGTGTAAGCCTAGATCTGTGACTAATTATACTATATATAATAAAAGGACAAAAAAAAATGACGATGTTATTGGACTAAATTTTGTTGCTCCTTTTTTTTTTGTTCTTTTTAAATTATATTCCAGTTAACGCTTGAATTTACATAAACTGAAAAAAATTAAATAATAATAATATGCAGTTAATGAATGAAGAGAAGTACGAATTGTTTCAGTTTATTTTGAGTAAACATCTAAAAATGTAAAACGTCTTTGGATATTTTTCATTATGTAACGCCAGGGTGTGAGAGAAGGGTAGAGTGCGTCTTGGTATTGTTCCATTTGTACTCGTCTGAATGTAGATGAACAGATTTACTGGACACTAATGAACTCTTTGGGAACTGAAGAGATGAGAAGAAGGGGTGTAAGGAGAGGTGTGACGTGGAGAGGTGTGAAGAAGGCTTACAGGGAGAGGTGAGAGGTGGAGAGGTGAGAAGAAGGGGTGTAAGGAGAGGTGTGACGTGGAGAGGTGTGAAGAAGGATTACAGGGAGAGGTGAGAAGAAGGAGTGTAAGGAGAGGTGTGACGTGGAGAGGTGTGAAGAAGGATTACAGGGAGAGGTGAGAAGAAGGGGTGTGATGTGGAGAGGTGTAAAGGAGTGTGATGTGGAGAGGTGTGAAGAAAAGGTACAAGGAGAGGTGTGAAGGAGTGTGATGTGGAGAGGTGTGAAGAAAGGGTACAGGGAGAGGTGTGAAGTGGACAGGTGTGAAGAAGGGGTACAAGGAGAGCATTTTCTATAGCAGTTTGAATGCGGGCCACTTGAGGGACGGATCCCCTTCTTGGAAGATGAGTGATAGCCAGTATTATCCCTTCCTCATTCTGGGTAAGTACGGTATGAATGGTGCATAGGAGAGGGATGGCTTCTTGCAGTGGCCCCACTGCCTTTCTATACAAACATCTCTCAGGATATGTAAGCCTGCAGTTCGCTAGATTCATATATAAGGCCAGAGTATGGGGTCACAACATCAGCAGCAACTACAACAGCCGTACGTATCAGGAGAGTGTCTGTATTGAGTTCAGTTTATGTGAAAATCGAAAAGTTGTATTGGGTATGGTTACATGTGCCAGAGTCAGTAGATGCCTATGGTTTTAAATGACATGGGTCGAACATAATCGTTGTATAGTCAGACGCCTTAATCCAGGAGGAAATAGCCACGTACAAACAAAGACAGGAGACGTGTTCTGAAATTTGGTGAAAATATTTGCTGAAAGGCTAAGTTCTGGTGCGTTCTGCTTTGCGTCTTACGGAAGGTTAGCCTTATATGAGATGCTATTTGCAGAATGATAAAAGGCTAAACATACTGTATATAGCTAGGATAGATGGACAGATACATAGATAATAGTGGATAGATATACAGATAAAGATGTAGATGTATAAAGATAGATTGAGTGACTGTGACAGATTGATAAATGGATAGATGGGCAGTGAAAAAAACACCTTAAGAGTAATACTTCTTTATTTTCCCCCTTAATATTCTACCCTACAAGATCTGTCAAAATATTTACCCGTATATATTAATGGTTAGGAATATAAATAGGATAATACCGTAGTCAGATACATTGAGAGAAAATACAACAACAACCATCCCTAGCGTAAGACTATTCCCTTTCCAGACAGATAGATGGATGGATAGATAGACAGATAGACACTACAACGACCACTATCTCCAGAGTAATACAATATTCCTCTCCGGGCGCCTCCCATCCCAGATCTTGCCCACACATCTGAAAGGGGCAAACAGCGGGAAACATGACTGGCTGGATGGTGTAATATTCCATCCATCCATCCATCCATCCTCTCACCTAACCTTTCTTCTGGCTCTCTTCTTTATCTCCTTCCCTTTTCTTCACTCCCTCCAAGATGCCATACCTAAGTGGTCTCTTCTCCCCAGCCTCGTTTCTTCCCCATTTTAGGTCTCTTCTTTTTTTAATATTTTTTCGTCTCCTTCTTCCTTCCTGTTCACTTTCTCCCCTTCCTTCCCCGGATCTTCTCCCAACCAACCTTCTTCTTCCCTCTCTTTCGCCTCTTTTCTTTTTACCTGTCCTCCTTCCTTCCTTCCCTCCATCTCTCTTTGTGCCATCTTCCCTCCTGCCTTCTTACTCTTTTCTTTTTACCTGTCCTCCTTCCTTCCTTCCATCGTTCTTCATGCCTTCTGCCCTCCTTCTTCCTAACCCCCCTTCTTCCCTCCATCCTGGTTTCTCTTCCTTCCTCTCACCCCTCCCACGCTAAACATCTTGGACGGACATACAGTGATTACCTTCAGTACGAGTAATATTGGAATTCTCACTCTATCTTACCTCCATCCATCTTAATCTATTCTCTTTAACACTCTCCTTCTTCTCTCTTTGTAGCTCTCCTCTCTTTCTCTCTTTGTAGCTCTCTCTTCTCCCACTCCATCTCTCTTCTCTCATCGCCCTGGTCTCTGTTTTCCTCTCTTTTCTTTCTTCTCTCTTTCTAATGTCACTCCATTCCCTCGTTTTCTTTTTACTGTTTTCCAGCACTCTCTCTCTCTCTCTCTCTCTCTCTCTCTCTCTCTCTCTCTCTCTCTCTCTCTCTCTCATATTGTATCATTTTAGCAACTTTACCAATGCCATTCCCCTCCTCTCTCTCTCACCCTTTTATTTTTCCTCGTCTCTCTCCGACACTCTCTCTTTCTCTCTCCCACTCCCTATTTCCGGCCAGAAATTGCAAGCCTCTCTCTCTCTCTTTCCTGATCGCAGTCTCTCATCTCGTCTCTCCATCTCTCATTCTCGGCCCTAACTTTCCATATATTACTTCTCACCTTTACACAAAACTCATACACTGTCTGTTGAGAGAGAGAGAGAGAGAGAGAGAGAGAGAGAGAGAGAGAGATTTAAGGAGGAAGAACTAGGTTAAGTTTAAATCTTGGAAAACCAAATTCATATCCGCAATCCTACAAAGCTAACACGAGAGAGAGAGAGAGAGAGAGAGAGAGAGAGAGAGAGAGAGAGAGAGAGAGAGAGAGAGAGAGACCTTTACCAGCCAGTCGTAGTGTGCAGTAAATCACCAGGGGACGTTGAAAAATATATAAAGTGCTGAAATCCTCTCCGGGCCATCAGAAGTAACCTTTACCTTTACAGAAATTGGTGGAAAAGTTAGTATGTGTGGCTGAAATTTATAGAGTCATATTAACTTGGGGCAGTGAAATAAGGGGGACAGGGCGACATGGAGGCGATTTGTGTTTGTGGCCATCCCTTACGGGATTAGGAGCGTCCACAACAATAGATAGATAGATAGATATTAGTGATTCAGGGTTCGTTCTATGCAGTCTGTCTATTTCAGTGCGGTAAGTTGAGGAGGGCTTTCTGTGTTGACTGACGGCGCATCCAGTAAGGGGTAGTACAGGCAGAGACCAGCCAAGTACTGTAATTCTATCCCTACTCAGTAACAATCCTTGCTTCCTTTACACACGCTTGTATCTGTTACAGCCTCCCTACTCCTCGAAGGGAGAGTGATGGCCAAAATTAACCCTTGCCCATGTTGGAGAAGTACGAATTGAACGAGTGTTGTTTGGAAGAGTGATTCATATGAAATTCAGTGTGTTGGGCGTTTTATTTTATTTTATTTTATTTTTTTATCGGTATGAACTGATAAGATGCGAGGATGTGTTGGAAAGGGACACACTACCCTCTCTCTCTCTCTCTCTCTCTCTCTCTCTCTCTCTCTCATTATGTGCGCTTCACCCTAGAGTGGTTATGCGGTGTCTGGTAATGGTGGTAATTGTGGTAGAAATGGTGGTAGTTGTGGTAGGAGTTCCAAATACATTTAGTTACTCAAGGTCCGTTTGTTTTTACCTGAGGGAACTGGGCCACTCGCTGGGTAAGGAGACTCCCTAACACCCTTCCCTTTGCGATTTATTTTCGGATATGGCTGGTTAATATCCCTTTGCACGTTAACCCCCGCTGAGTAAGGCGATATTAGAATGATTTACATACCTCGGAGATGGACGGTAAGGTGTGATAAGCGAAATAAGTCGCCTAGTAAAAGGTGTTAGGGAGCTTCGACGAGAATTACCGTCCTAGTCGTGGTTGCGTGAAATTTGAATAGATATAGTTATAGGGTAGGGATGAGTCTCCTTGGTTACTATTGCGCGTTTTTTTTTTTCCCCACCCCATCCCCTCAGCCCAGTTAATGGATGGTGCAGTGAGAATGAAGGGTCGATTTTTCTTCTCTTTTTGGATATCATAAAAACAAATATACTGATGGGTCTCTCCTAAGCTGGATGATGAAGGAAATGAAAATGAAAAATAGAACGTCTCACTGGAGTAGTTAAAAAAAAAAGAAGAAAAGGAAAGAACGACTGATAATTAGCCATCTCCTCGCCCCTCCGTGTTTCCCTCAATAGTTAGTATGATGGTAAAAAAATATATATACAGTACAGTATTGATGGGTCTTTCGTAAGCTGAGTGAAATCGTCTGGCTGGAGGAAATTTTAAAAACAATAGACGTCTCACTGTCGTAGGGAAAAAGAAAGGAGGAAGAAGAGAAAGGCCGAGAAATAGCCATCTTCCCGCCTCCTCGTCTGTCTCCCAACAGTCGCATCGCTGATAAAGTTTTCATCGTTTGTCGTAAATCCACCTAACAGCCCATAAATCCCCTATCGCCACAAGACCCAGGTTTGAAGCGTTAGACGACCACATTCCCACGCTTATGACGGCCGGGGTGGGGATCTTAATTCCCCCTTGTGGTGTTAGTGCTCGCCTGTGGTAGGATTTTTCACCCCTGACTTGGAGATCTTAAAGAAGCGACCTTATTTGACCCCTCGTCTTGTTAGCGTTCTTCGGGGCTACAGGTGATGTGTTTTGAGTCGTCGTATTCTGAAACCTTGAAACCCTCCTGTGTTGTAATTTTGTTTGCCTTTTCTATCATGATCATGTCAGAATAAACATCATATATGCTGTATTGAAGGACCAGATGGGATAAAAGGTGTGTTTTGACTCTTCCCACGTATTCAGATTGATAGATCGGTAAATAGATAGACAATCATCATCATTCATGTGTTAGTGACGGATCAGGGTATTCAGGATAATTAAAATATATCTTTTGCCATTCTTCTGGGGACTCTGAGGACGCAAAGGGAGTGGAAGCATACTCACGAACTTCGTTTTATTAACAATATTAAAAAAGAAAAAAAAAAAGTCCTCCAAACCGAGTGAAAAATTGCTATAACTAGAATTTTGAAAACTGTAGGCTAAGGAAAATTATGAAAGCAGAAATATGGTATATATATTTTTTTTATTTTTCTGCCTGTACTGCCAAATACATTTCCTAGCCCACGTTCAGTACTCTCATTATTTCAAAGGAACTGAAAATGAACGTTCAAAAATACAAAGGGTAATTGTGGGAGTAGGAAATAGCATCATACCAGTTACATGATACTACCAGCCACACGCAAACAACCTGACCTACTCCAGTTACACCTCGTAACTCCTTCATTCCAGTGACTCATTTTGTTATTCTTGCATTTCCTTGACGATTTTTTTTTTTCACCTTAAGATGGATTTTTTTTTTATGATGTGATTTGATATAACCTTCACCTGCCCCTTCATTACTAGGACGCACTTGTAAGCTGAATAATAAGTAAAATTATCTTGTAGGAGCAAAAATATGATAAAAATAACACTCAGGTTGAAGGGTATAACCTTTTGAGTATCATCCCAAAATTAACAGTGAATTGTATATCAGTAGACGCAGATAGATTGCCGGAAATGTCTTAATGTTTTCTCCGGCATCAGTTCTTATTATGTCGAGTAATAACTGATAAAATTGTAATACTGTCACTCTCTTTTTCTAGATTCCATCACAAGTATTCCATCTTTATAATTCCTTGTTTGTTTAAAATTATTGTAAAGCACAGCTTATTTTTCTCGGTTTAACCCCTTCAGCCTTATGACCCGTTTCTGGTTTTAGTCTTGGTAGCTCAGGACGATTTTATTAAGTATGGGATAGACTTTGGAACTAAAGGGAATAGATACAGCCTTCATTAACCCTTTCGCTACTGTTAGAGCTCTCCCAGGCTGACTGAAATCGTCTGAAAGCAGGGAATAAAATGTGAAACGTCCTCGGGCTGAAGGACTTAACCCATTGACAAAATCGCCAAGTTCTGCCCTACATTTGAATCCTAGAGGCACCCAGCAGAAGAGAAATTGTAAATTGGAATATCTTTTTAAGGATGAGATTACTGCCCAGTTTCGTTTTTTGCGAGGTGGAGTGCTTTTAACCAGGTATTCCATTTTTACCTGTGGCAGTAATCCAGAGGGCTCGGCGTGGGATGATGGTCAGGTGCATAATTGAGATAGGGAGAGTTGTGCTTTGTTTTTTTGGTAGGGTTGGCTGGGATTTATATAAGAGTTCTTCTTTATTAACACCATCATCATCATCGTCACCACCATGATCGTCACAGCGCCATCGTCATCATTATCATCGTCACCGCCATCATCGTCATCATCACCACCACCACCATCATCGTCACAGCGCCATCGTCATCATTATCATCATCACCACCATCATCGTCATAGCTCCATCATCGTCTTCGTCGTCGTCATAACCTTCTTTCCTAGTCCTTAAGTATGATGTTTTCTTTGAGTTGCTTCCTCGCTGCCTACTTAGCCATTTCACTCAAGCTCGAGGAGACGCAGAACTTAAAGGATTCGGTACACCCTTCCTTACGGGAGAGGGTTTACGAAGATCGGAGAAATATCGTCTGGAGTTAGCCAGATGGAATTGTACAGACGTCTGGTTCATGGAATTTAAAAGACGTCTGGGTCCTGGAATTTACGTGGTTTAGGTCTGGACTATACTGGAAGGTCTAGACTATAGATAGAGTTGAATTTCATAGAAGAGTTGTGTGTTAGGAAAGGCTGCGTATTGTATTATAAGAAGTGCTTCTTTTTGAATTAGCTTTTTTTATGTGTATGGGGCCGCATTTTTTTTTTTAGCTTAGATAGATAGATAGATAACGAAGCTTTTTTTATACAGAGCTGCAAGTTATGTTTATTTTTTACAGAGATATGATGCATATGGAGAACTTTTTCATACAAAGCAGTTTTTTTTTTTTTTTAATTGAAGACTGTGTGACCTAAAGAGATGGTGTGTGTGTGTGTGTGTGTGTGTGTGTGTGTGTGTGTGTGTGTGTGTGTGTGTGTGTGTGTCACTGAAGTCGGTTTTCCTTTGTGGTGTAATTTCGAAAATCGTCTCATCATGAGAGAGAGAGAGAGAGAGAGAGAGAGAGAGAGAGTTAGTTCACATATTCACTGTTTTTACTGCGTGTGACAAGAGGATGGAGACTGCAGTTCCCCCTCCCCCCCAAAAAAAAAAAAAAATGCACAAAACATTGAACATTTGCGTTTTTTCTCCAACGCGTGTTTTTCGGCTTTCCACTTAACCCCGTTTTTTGAAATACGAAATAAGCCAGTTAGAGCTTGTTCCCGCAAATACCAGTCTCTCTCTCTCTCTCTCTCTCACACACACACACACACACACACACACACACACACACACGTACGTCACTGTTTTCACTTTTCCTACTTTCACACCTTTCTACCCCCCTTCTTCCCCGACCCTCTTCCCCCATCCTCCTTTAAGATCTTTTTCCTTCCCCTTATTTCCATTTTTTCCCTTATTCTTCCCTATTTTCCTCCTTACTCTCCCCTTTTCCTTCCTCTTCTCTCCCCTCTCTCACTCATCCTCAAACTTCACAAGTGTAAGATTAGAGATAGAGATTGCTCAAAGTATCTCTTCTCTCATTCCAGGTAGATTTCCCTTCCTATTCTTTGCACCACTCACCTTGTTTTTCAGTATGATTTTTTTGACACATGTTTGGTATATCCTCCTTGTAATTAGTTTTAGGCCAGCAGATAACTCTATTACAGGACAGTCGGACTTTTGTATTCTGTATTTCCTTTGTATTTCTCCCATTTAGCTTTCTCTGTTCTGTAATTCCTCTGTATTTCCCTCCTTTGGTCATCTTTCTTTTTTGTATTTCTAGATATTCCTCTTCTTTAGCCTTCTATGGTCTGTATTTTCTATTTATTCCTCCCCTTTGGCATTCTTTTATGTGTACTTCTTATACTTCTTCCCTCCTCATCCTCCTTTCACTTTCTTCTTTATTTTTCTCCTCTTTATTTCTTATTCCATGTGTCACTCCTTTCATCCCTATGCTTTCCTTTATTTCTCCTCTCATGCTGTCTCTTACCTCCCTCTTCTCTCCTCTCCTGTCCTATCCTCTCTTCTCTTCTCTCCTCTCCTCTCCTTTCTCCTTCCTACCTTCTTCCTTATTCTTTCTTTTTCTCACCCTGTCCTCCATTTTCCAATCTTTAGAACACATCTTCTCTTCCTCTTCGTGGTATATTCTTGTCGTTCCTTCTGTTCAGCCTTTTGCTTTCCGCTTTCCTTCCTTTTTCCTTTCCTCCATTTCTCTTCCTTTCACTTCCCTCCTCCTCACCTTTATCCCCCTTTCTTTCTGACCCTCTCTTCCTTGCGCCCACTTTAATCTTTTTTCTTTCTCTTTTCCCTGTCTTTACTTCCATTATTTCTTCTTTTTTTTTTTGCTTCCACTTGACATGTTTTTTTGTACTGTACTTCATGTGCTCTCTCTCTCTCTCTCTCTCTCTCTCTCTCTCTCTCTCTCTCTCTCTCTCTCTCTCTCTCTCTCTCTCTCTCACACACACACACACACACACACACACACACACACACACACACACACACACACACACACACACACACACACACACACACACACACACACACACACACACACACACACCACCTTTTTCTTCCTCGGCTCATTATAAAAACCTCACAACAGGAGAGATGCTAACTCCATTTCGCTCTCTCTCTCTCTCTCTCTCTCTCTCTCTCTTTTTTTTTTTTTTTTTTTTTTTTTTTTTTTTTTTTTTTTGAGACCCCGTTTCCATAAAGTTTGGGCCAGAAGTTGAATATTCCTTTCCTTATTTATCTTCTCCCCGCCGTCCCTCATTTTTTCGCTCACCGGGTTCTTTTGTTTCGTAGCTTTTCGTAATGTTCTAAGCTGCTCTCGAATTTTCCCTTTTTCTTTCGCCACTTCCGCCCTTACTTCCGGCGAGGTGGGTTTTCAGATTAACTTGTAGCGTATTTTTGTCTTTTTTTTTTTTTGTTCCTACTTCCCCCACTCCTCTTCGTTCCTCTGTCTCTCTCGTCATTGTTTGGTGTCCGTGTTATGGAGGATTCTCTCTCTCTCTCTCTCTCTCTCTCTCTCTCTCTCTCTCTCTCTCTCTCTCTCTCTCTCTCTCCCTCCTCTCCCTCCCTCCCTCCCTCCCACTCACATTCCTTCCTCTCATTTCCCTCCGCCCAACCTCCCTTCCCCTTCTCTCCATCATTTCCATCTCCCCTCCCTTTCCTCCTCCTCTCACCCTCCCCTCTTTAATTTAGACCCTCCCTCCTCTCCACTCGCGTCCCCATTCCCCTCACCACCTCTTTCCTCTTCCTTCTCTCCCCTCTCCTCTTCCTCCTCAGTCCCAGCCCTACTTCCTCCCCTCAGCTCCCAAACTCTCCTCCCTCCCCGTAATTTTCCTTCCCCCTCCTTCTCTCCCTCTCCTCCATCTCTCAGTTCCAGCTCTCCTCCTTCCCCTCTCCCTCTCCTTCCTTCCTCCTCCCACAGGTCCCCCTTACCTCCCCTTCCCCTATGTCAACTTTCACCTATAACCTTTCACTCCTTTTTTATCCCATTTCTTTTTTTGTTCAGTCCTTTTTGGCTTTCCATCAGTGTCCACCGACTGAAAATACGCAATTGCAGCCTTTTTAATCATTGGCAATTCATAATTTTTTTTTTTTTTTTTTTGACGATGTTTTAAAAATTTTGGGCCGGGTTCAAGGGCGGGGGTCATGGATTTTGAGAATTTTGCCACTAAAACATTTCGTTTTTTTTTTTTTTTTTTTTTTTGGGGGGGGGTCGTAAGGGAGTCAGCATTTCAAGGTTGCTCACTGATTTTGGAAGTTTGTTAGTACGGAATTATAGTGTGATTCGGTAAAGGGAGTAGGAAGCGTGTGGAATATTATTATCCTCGTCATTGTCATCTTTGTTATCATCATCATCATCATCATCATCATCATCATTATCATCATCATCGTCAGTCATTCTTATCATCATCATCGCCGCCGTCGTTGTCATCTCCATCTCTGTTTTCTTCATTATGATCTTCAAAATATTTTCTAAGCACAACAGCAGTAACAGCAAATTAAGCACGTGCTACTCTCGCTCACCTGTCTTCTCACGTCCAGGTAAAAATAGGCATGTTTTTCTTTGCACAACCTCATATGTGGTTTATATCGTCCCTGATCAATTTGGCTCTCTGTTGTATCGTTTTTTTTTTCTTGGAGGGAACGGTTTGCGGGCTCTTGGCGCTTTGGTTCCTTCTTCCTTGCATTATTAAAAAAAAAGTAAATACGGAAGTTATTATGGATAGACGGATGCCCAATTAAACCCTCTCATTTTCGAAGCGTCACTATTATTTTACTTTCAATTTTATTCAACTCACAAAACCTCAGCACAGCCGTAGAAAGCGTTGAAGCGAGATGTAGAGATAGGCCTAAGCGTTTTTAGGTTATATATTTACCGTGGTTAGAAATCGTTTTTAGCTATGAATCACTTAGTTTGTATTTATTTCCACCAACGTGAGACGATTTTACCATGAGAGAATAATCTTGGACACAAAAAACTGCCAAAAGAAGAAGAAGAAAGACGAAAAAGAAAGGAGAAGAAGAAGAAGAAGAAGGAAGAAAAAAAGAAGAAGGGAGAAGAAGAAGAAAGGGGAAGGAGAAGAAGTAGAAGAAAGAAGAAAACCAAGAAGAAGAAGAAGAAGAAGAAAGAAGAAGAGGAAGAAATCCCTCAATTTGCGTTTCATCCGGTGTTAAATAACTCTTCGTACTGTTATTTTCACCTCACAAAAACTAAAATAAATAACGTTGATTCCAGGCATGCAGACAGGCCAATCCGTTTCCAGGTTACATTATATTTATCGCGGCTGTATATAACTCGTAATGCGACGGCTGTAACACCGCTGATCAGGTCTACAACAGGAAAATGGCCCAGTATGTCAGTCCCACAGCCTTCATGAATGCCAATAGCCTGAGCGATACATACAGGCTCTCAATACGTTTCCAGCGAGCGAAGTGTGGGGGGAAGGAGAGTGAAATATAATGGGAAACTTGTGTTGTGGTGTAGATGGGATGTTTTGTATGCTACAGAGTGGGGGAGGGTATAGATGTGTGGGTGGGTGGATGTGTGTGTGTGTGTGTGTGTGTGTGTGTGTGTGAGAGAGAGAGAGAGAGAGAGGAGAGAGAGAGGGGGACATGAGGAGAGAAAGTGTGGGTGGATAGGGACGGGAGGATAGAGAAGTTGGAAGGTGGAAAGGACTTCAACACAGCCTGCCCCTATTTTGTTCGTTATTATTATTATTATTATTATGATGATGATGATGATGATGATGATGATGATACTACTACTACTACTACTGCTACTACTACTACTACTACTTCCAATAATAATAATAATAATAATAATAATAATATGCCTCTTCAGATGGGATGCCCTTTACATTTTCTTCTCGTTCTCCACTTAGCTATAACTTTAAAAAAATCTTATCATTCTTCATCCTCTGATTCATTTTTCTCTCCTTACTCTCGATGCTTCAACCCATAGTCCCCTTCGTCAGTCATTCCACGCTCTTCCATTTTTTCCTCTTTCCTTCCTTCTTCTGCGATGGTAAATATCAGAGACACACTGGGGAGTTAAATTTCTTACAGGTTCCACGTTGACCTTGGAGGCTTAAATAAGGTAAAGGTGTAGAATCTTAAGGTGAGTTATTTTCTTCCTTGAGATGATCGCGTTTTAGGGATTTCGCCGCAGGTTGGTTACTTTTAATTTTTTTTAGTTATTTTTTTTTCCCTGAGATGATCGCGTTATAGGGATTTCGCTGCACTTTTTTTCCCTTTTTTATTCATTTGTTTTTTCCTTCCTCTGTTCTCCTATTAAAAAAAAAAAATCCATCTTAACCCCTTTTGAGGCCTTGGAGTTTTTGTCGTTTTTTTTTTCTACTGCCTACAGACGATTTTATTTCATCTTAGGACAGATCTTTAGTAGTGAGAGGGGTTAATGAAGGCCCTGTCTAACCCCCCCACAGTTAGAAAAGCCTCTCCAAAAATGCACACCCCCTCCTGAAAAAGGCATCCCTCGTACTGAAGAGGTTAACCACTTCACCCCGAGGACTTCATTTTCGTTCCTTTCCCGCCGCCTCCAGACGATTTTATTCAGCATAGGAGAAAGGAGACAGTGGATCTAAACCCCTCCAGATATAAGTGTGTCTCCTACACTGGAGAAAATCGTCTGAAGGTAGCGTGAATACTCTCACTATGTCATCCTAATGGGGGGTTTAATTCTCTCACGGTGGGGGTAACTCAGGCTCTTTTATCCAGCTAAAGCCAGACGATTTTATTAAGCTGAGGGTGGGTCATAGGAGCCTGAGAGTGCCAAGTGACGTATATAATTTCTCAGTGATTTTGCCTAAGGTTTTTAGGATTTTGATTTTTAAATGAGACAGATTTTTAGCCTAACACAGAGGTTCCTTTGTCTCACTCTCAGCTGAATAATGTAAGAGAAGTCATGGCGAGTGGAGAGAGAGAGAGAGAGAGAGTGAGAGAGAGTGGGTAAAGGTCAACTTCCATCAGCCTTATTGACCATATCAGGAAAAAAATTCGCTCTTCACCGTTACCTCAAAGCTTAACAGTCACGCTCCCCTGCACAGTACCTTGCTTGCCTGTGCAGTGGGAAGCTCAAATACAGTGAATCATGTATAAGATACCGACGTGGTGAGATGGACGTCGATGAGGGAGGGAGAAGGAGAAGTCAGCCGAGAATAAGGACGGGAGATATTGGCTGATAATTAAGATCCACGAATAAGATGAGGAGTATATAAGAAAGAATACAGGATCATTACTGAGTAGGGATAGACATGGACTCTGATGTATATGTGTCTGATGATGTGGTGGAGGAAGGAGAGGTTGACTGAGAATGTATGCCTTTGAATAAGAGGATGTGTTGAATTGGTTTATATGTGCAACCTCCAGGGGCTGTGAGTGGAGGGGTTTGTTCAGTGATTAGGGACAGAAATGCTTGGGTATCGTTTGCTCTTGTGTTTTTAGACCTTACGCCATCATCATCATCATCATCTTCATCATCATCATCGTCATCATCATCATCATCATCATCATCATCATCATCATCATCATCATCACCTTGACCCTTCCCCCCAACGAAAAGGAGTAGAGTTTGAATCGATACACGAGGAAAGAGTAATAGAAAATTGATAGAATTGTCAAAAACAGCACTACAAAATACTTTCATACAAACGACAGTGTGAATAAATGGCCTCCTGGAATTCTCCTTAAGGTATCACCACTTACCTCCAATTACCTCCATTCACCTGTCATGTTCCAAAATCAGCAGATGTTCCTTTTTCACTTTATTTTTCCATTTCGTTCTTTGTCCTCGTCTCCCCATCCACCCATCACCTTTTGCGAGCATACACTTTCCTCATATATTCTTCCACATTTGCCTTGTGTGTCTTAGGTATTCTGGCTCTCAAACTTGCCTATTGATTACTCCAAACTCCCCTCTCTCCTAAGTAAGTCCAGCCGTAAATATCAGTTTCTTGAAGACGTTGAGAAAGTGGATTAGTTTGCGGGAATATTTTTAGAAGATTTAGGTGTTTACTTTGAGTTACCTGAGTTGTTGCTGCCATAAGTTAGAGTGACCTTTGTGGTGTGTGTTGCATTAGGGAGAAATCATTTGATATATTTTTTACTTGGTTTCTATTCATGGCTGTTATTTGGTAGCGTAATGAAGCCGTTATTGCAGTATTTTCTCTGCTGTCGTAAAATTATTGAGCTTCTGAAAATTTTTTGATTAATTTTGTCTATTTCTGTTATTACTTTCTCAGTGGATCCTACCAACCCCGATTAATAAGAAATGTAAGTGTGATGATGATGATAATGATGATTGATGATGATGATTGTGATGATCGTGCTGGTGATAGAAACGATAAAGACGATAAAAAAGAAGATTGCAATGATAATCGCTACATTCATCCATCTCAACAATTGCAGCAGCGAGCGAAACAAGCCCAATCTGTTTACGTAACCTGCTTTGCCGTGGACGGAAATATATGAGAATGAAACGTGGCCAGAACTAGGGAATTATAAGTTAGTTAGGTCAGGTAATGCAGTTGCGTGCGTAGAAAAAATCTCTCTCTAACGCCCCCCTCGGGACCTGGATAGAGCAGATAGAAGTAGTGAAAATAGTTAGATAGATAAACTGCGAGACAGACATGGTAGAGAGGGAGAAAATTGATAGAGAAAAATTATATAGCACTTACGCTGCCCTAGACTTCGTTCGATAGAGCAAATAGATAGAGAAAGAAGAGATAAGATAAACTGGGTGAAAAAATGTTAGTGTGTTGTTGCTGTGCTGGGAGACCATTTTGCATTCGCATGGAAGAATGTGAGTAATTTTGTTTTTTTACTTACTCCCTCCGTCCTTCCGCAGTGTCCTCCCTCCCAGCACTGATTCACTTACTCCTCTGTCCTCTCCCCATTTTTATTCTCCCTTCCTCAGTCACTCACATCATCCCTGTCTCCTCTCTCCCTTCCCTCTCTCACTCTCTGACTCACTCTCTCATTTTCTCCTGCCTGTTTTCCCTCCCTCCATCTCCAGTCTCTGCCTCCTCCTCCCTCTTCCCTCCTCTCCTCCATTTCTCCCCCTCCCCGCCACTCCCCACCCAGCACCCCTTCCCTCCTCCCTCCTGCCACTTACGTCATTAAGATCGTAACCCACACCGGCAGAGCCATGAGAGGGGAGCCTTATTGGAGAGCGAGAAAGAGAGAACGAAGAAGAGAGAGAGAGAGAGAGAGAGACAGACAGACAGACAGACAGACAGAGAGAGAGAGACAGAAAGTCAGACAGACAAACAGAGAGAGAGCGAGACAGAGAGAGAAGCAACATTATCATCATCATCATCATCATTTTTAAATATTGAGCTTTCCTTCCCACATTTCCTGCCTCATCATTTAATTAAATTTATTGCCGACATCACACACTATATCTCTTTCTTTTATATGGTGGAGTCACTTAATTCTCTCTCTCTCTCTACTCTCTCTCTCTCTCTCTCTCTCTCTCTCTCTCTCTCTCTCTCTCTCTCTGTCACTCTGTCTCTCTCTGGTCACACACACACACACACACACACACACACACACACACACACACACACACACACACACACACACACACACACACACACACACACACACACACACACACACACAGGCAGGAGGCAGGGAGAAATAAAGCAAAAGACAGAGAGAGAGAGAAGGATTACTTGATATTTAGGTTCAGGACCCCACCGTCAGAGAGAGAGAGAGAGAGAGGAGAGAGAGGAGGGAGAGAGAGAGAGAGAGAGAGAAGCAGAGGTCTCCACGCAAGCTTTCAGTGTGATGCCATTTGCTATTTTATTCTTTCCTCCTCCTTCACGTGGTGGCACCGAATTGAGTGAGTTTTCCTCTGCTCCGGTCATACATACACTCTGTCTATCTGTCTGTCTGTCTGGTACCCCATGCATCCTTGTCTTGTCTGTTTCTGTCCATTTACCTGTGTTAATATTTACTGTATTTTTCTGTATCTTTCTGTTTATCTCTGTCTAATCCAAATCCTACATTCGTTGAGAGTGACCTTGATACAGAAATAAAACACGGTATTTTTCTCCCTGCTCAATAACAACCTCTCTCTCTCTCTCTCTCTAACCTCTCCTCCTCGTCCGCCTTCCCCCACACTAACGCACCCTTTCCCCCTCTCTCCCTCTTCCCCCCCTATTCCCTCTCCCCACATGATACATACCTTCCAACCTCTCCTCTTCTTTCTCCTCCTTCCTCCTCCTTCTCACATAACACATACACATATTCCCCCTCCCCTCCCAGCCTTCCCTCTTCTTCTTCCTCCCTCTCTCCTCCTCACATGACACCTTCCCCCTCCTATAATCTCAGACGAATTACCTGCCGTGTTCAGAGTATTCTGCCTTGTCGTGTCTGTCACCTCAGTTTCGCAATTCTAGAGGTGCGTCGGTGCGATGTGCTGCCTGAAAACTTAATGATTAACCTTTCTTGGTGCGTAGTCTTTGCTTGTCTCTCTCTCTCTCTCTTTTTTTTTTTTTTTTTTTTTTTTTTGGTGCCGGAGATTTTTAATGGGTCAGCATTTTGATCGTATTAAATAGTATCGGAGGCAGAAGAGAAATTATTTTGACCTTTCCTGGCACCTGTTCTGTTATTTCTTACTACCGCCGCCAATGCCATCAAATCATTACATCATTACTATGCTCCTCTTACTGTAACTTGGCCCAAAATTACCATCTCTCCATCTTGATTGCCGAGGTTTAGCAAGAGAGTAACATTGCAGGTTGATGCTGGTCACGAAGAAGTGCTTTGGAAAGGATGTATGGCTGCGGTATTGTCTTACTCTGCCAATGAGCTATGTAAAATAAGCTACAAAAGGAAAGAAAAAAAAGTCTTGAGCCAGGTTAAGGTAGAATGACCATGGAATCACTGACACTAATATTGACAGTTTACCTTCATCTGACGGAACTGGGTCACTCACAGATGCGATATTAAGTCGTAGTTAAATTCGACGGGATTTTAGTTGTGAAGCATGAATGAGTCTCCTTGGTTACTAGTCAAATCAGTCTTCCAGTCCAACTACGTTTGGCCATCATCGTAGCTTAAGAAAAGGTCAGGGATCTGTGTCAGGTTAGGTCAGACACACAGCACCACCACCAAAATCTAGAGTCACCCTAACTTTATTGCTACTACTATTGATATCGCAGCTACCATCGTCATTGCTACCATAGTTTCTACCATAACAACCATTACCTTATCGTCTCCCATAACTAAACTCCTTTTTACTCTGACATGGCCTAAAACTACCATCTCTCCATCTTGAATGTTGAGTTGTAACACTAGATTAACACTAGATTATGGTGCCAGTTATGAAGAAGTGATAAGGGAAGAATGTAGAGACTGTAATATTGTCTTTTTCCGTCAGTGAGATACGTGAAATAAGCCGTTAAAGAGTGAAAATCTGGGCCAGGTTAAGGTGAAAAGCGTAAAGCAATGTTATCAATTCAGCCTGATCAAGAGCTACCATCATTGTCACTACTGTCATTACCACTGTCATCACTACCACCACTTTCATTACCACCATCAGTACTGCCACCGTATCTGTCACCACTACCACCAGAGTCATCACTACCGCCATTCTACAGTTTCTGGCACTACCACCTTCACCGCATCTGCCACCACTACCACAGTTCTCCTCCCTCGCCAGTCCATCCCTCTTGTCTGGCACAAATAATGCAAGAGGAAGCGATGTCCTAGTAAGGGGGATGAAGCGCTTGGATTCTCTCTCTCTCTCTCTCTCTCTCTCTCTCTGTCTTGAATACAGAATGGAATGTCGGAGAGATAACTGAATATAGAAGTGACGACGAAAATTATATCCTACTTGTACGTGAAATGGCGTTGAGAGAGAGAGAGAGAGAGAGAGAGAGAGAGAGAGAGAGAGAGAGAGAGCAAATGTCATGGAGTAGCGAAACAAATTACCATAAAACTCAATATTTCTTTAAAGTAAATCCATAGAATACGAGTGTCAGTGCCAGGGAATTCAGTCATCGTACTGAGTAGGTTAGCTCCCCTGTCACACACACACACACACACACACACACACACACACACAACAGGACGAAGAGAGAACAAAAGGAAGAGAACTATCAGCCGTGTACCCACTATAGATGGACCCCGCACATCCATTCACTCATAATATAAGCCATTCAAATCCGTGTAGAGTGTGACCACCAATATAACACATGAAATCGCCAGAGTAACACTGCACCGTGACCAGCTGTGCAAGGATAAAGGGGAACAATTGCAGCTTTTTTCTTTGAAGGTTTTCGGGGTTTCTTGCACTTCTTTTATAATTTACTGCCTTTGTCTTTTTTTTTTTTTATATGGCACGTTAATTCTAAGGTTCCTTATACCTCACCTGCAGATGAGAAAAATCGTCTGCCTGTATTCGTAACAGACCTAGTATCAAATCCCCGCTTGGACAGAGGACAGTTTAAGGATCTGAATGTCATAAAACAGACATTATTGATCTACCAGAAAACCCGCCGACATGTAAAAATACCCCCGCCGATACCAATACACCAGTCCTGTACGGAAGGTGAGTATTAGTGCTGAAGTGGTGACATGTGGATGTGTATGGTGTATAGGAGAGCTACTGGGTCTTGGGGACAGGCTGTGAATCCTATGCCCAGAGTTAGACACTTAAAAAAATGAATGTATCGCCACTCTCAGGCTTTCATGGTATTTTAACAGAGAATTATCGTCTTTCATGTTCCCTTCTCTGAGAATAAATATTACCTTTTAGGTATTCATCTATTTACGAGCGACAAAGAATATATAAAAAGCATTAATAATATGTAATATACAAAAATTATCGTTAAAGATGGAGAGAGAGAGAGAGCAACCCATAATGTTTTACGTTCGTCCAAAAATACTTGATCACATAGCTTTTGTCATTATTATTTTTTTCGTTCCATTTTACGCCACAGGAGAGAAATACCCGACCAAGCGCTCCAGGATCATTAACCTTTGTGCTCATCGCTAGCTTTAAAAATTCCACTGAAAAATTAATGAGGGATTGCAAGAACGAAGGAAAAAAAAAAGCCATAATCGCTACACACACACACACACACACACACACACACACACACACACACACACACACACACACACACACACACACACACACACACACACACACACACACACACACACACACACACACACATTTTCCTAGAACCCGTCTGTTGTTAGATTTGTAAAGGAAATTCGCTCTCTTCAATTCTCGATATTTGGTTTCTCATGGATTGGTCTGTCTTTGTGGTTAGGTCTTGTCTCTGTCTGTTTTTTTTAATGTGTTTGTCTGTTTACCTTTTTGCTTGCTGTCTAGGGCCTCATGTGTCAGGTTTGTTTTGGATGTTTTTTTGAGATGTTTTTTTTAGGGGGGGTGACTTCTGGTGTGTCTGTGTGTGTTTTTTGTTATTATTATTATTATTATTATTATTATTATTATTATTATTATTACCGCTACTACTGCTACTACTACTACTTCTGGTATTATTTTTTGGTACTGGTAGTAGTAGTAGTAGTGGTGGTAGTAGTAATAGTAGTAGTCGTGATATTACCGTTGTTCCCTTGTATTACTATTATTATTATTATTATTATTATTATTATTATTATTATCATTATTATTATTACTATTATTATTAAAGATCTCTTTTATGCACACCTTAGGATAGAAAATATTTTATCATACATCCTCTGTATTCATATATAGATTTTTGACCTTTTTTTTAGACAAGATTTCTAGATAGATAGACATAATGACAGATAGACATTTATAGTTTTGATAATCCTAAGTCTGTTGAGCCATTTTGTTATGCCTACCTGTATATAATAATTTTTTCAGGTATGTGGAAGAAAATCATTAGAATGAGATCGTGCCTAAGGAGAAAAAATTTATAAAGGTGCGTCCATATCAGATTTTCCAAGCTGTAATTCTGAATCGTAATATTTATTTATTTATTATTTTTTTTTTTCGTGCTATCTCCAGACGATTTTTGTTAGGTAAAAATGAATGAGGTAGTTCTAGCATGTATTCAGTATGGAAGGTGGGCATTAGTGCAGAAGCGGTGACATGAGATGTGTGTGTGTGGGTGTGGGTGTGTGTGTGTGTGGGTGTGTGTGGGTGTGAAAAGACTGTCTAATCTATGCATACACTCGTTTAACTGCAAAAAATATAAGTTAAAAGAGAAAAGACTGATTGAAAAAGAAGAAAGTGAGGCAAGGACAAGATGGAAGGAAAAACTTAAGATGGTATATGAAGGAAGACGGCGTGTCGTGGGAGGTGGTTGGGTCGTTCCTGAAGTTATGAATCTCTCTCTCTCTCTCTCTCTCTCTCTCTCTCTCTCTCTCATACCTTATTTGTTCCTTCTCTTTCTTCTCTCTCTTTATCCTCCTTTCTCTTCTCCCTCCCTCCTCTCTCTCCTTGTCTTTCTCTCCCTCTCCCTCCCTCCCATTTATCACTCTCTAATAACCTCTCTCCTTTCCTCCCTCCTCTCTTATATTGTAACTTTTTTCTCAATTCCCTGCGTGGCTGTATATTCTCTCTCTCTCTCTCTCTCTTTCTCTCTCTCTCTCTCTCTCTCTCTCTCTCTCTCCTTGTTTATTATGCGGGTTCCTATCAAACTTTTCTTTTACTTCTTTCTCTCTGTCTTTAAACTCTCTCTCTCTTTCTTACTTTGACATTTCCTCATCTCATTTTCTTAGCCTCACTCTTTTTTCATATATTTCTCTCTCTCTCTCTCTCTCTCTCTCTCTCTCTCTTCATCATCCTCCTCAGATATGCATTCCGTGCTCTCATCTCTCCCTCCTTCCCTTCCTTCCTCCCTCTCCCTCCTTCCCTTCCTTCCTCCCTCTCCCTCCTTTCCTTCGCATTCCTACTCATTTTTTTTTTTTTTTTTTTTCTTCGCCTTTTTCCCTCATTTTATCTTCCCTTTTTTGTTTATTTCATGTTTTTTTTCTTATTAATTCTTCTTTCTTTCTCTTCGGCTTGTATTTTTATTTTCGTTTTCTTTCTCCTTTCGTTCTCCTCACACATATATTCTTTCTCTTTTTCCCATTTCCTCTTCTTCTTTGGTATTTAATTTCTCCTTGCTGTAATCTCTCTCTCTCTCTCTCTCTCTCTCTCTCTCTCTCTCTCTCTCTCTCTCTCTCCTTGCTTCTTATTCTCCTCTTTTCGCTTCTTCTATCCTGCCTCTCTCTCACCTCACCCTCTCTCATCTCTTTTTTTCTTCCTCTTACAGCTCTCCTCCTCTTTATTCCTCTTTTTTCTTATCCTGTTCTTTTTCTCACCCTCTTTTTTTTTTTTCCTCTCCTCGTCTGCTTACCTCTTTCATTCTTGCGACTTTCCTTTTCTTCTTCATTCCCTCTGTTTGCATCTTTCTTCACAGCGCTCTCTCTCTCTCTCTCTCTCTCTCTCTCTCTCTCTCCTTATCCATCTCTTTCACCCCCCCCCCGTGTGTGTCTTTTTCGTTTCTTTCTTCCTTCCTTCCCTCCCATCCTTCCTCCTTATTTAACTTTCCCTCCCCCTTCCTTGCTTATCTTCATCTTTTCCCTTCCTGCTTGCCTGTCTTCCTCTCCCCCTCTCTCTCTCTCTTGTTTTCTTTCCTCCTCTCCCCCTCCCTCGTTGTCTTTCTCTCCTCCTCCTTTGTTTTCCTCTCTTCCTTCCTCTTCCTCCATGTCTACCTCCTTCTTATCCTCCCTGTCTTTTTTTTTCTTCCTGTCTCTCTCTGTCTCTCCCTCCTTGTTTATCTCCTCCCTCTTCTTCCTCCCCCCCATCTTCTCTTCCTTCCCTCCTTGCCTCCCTGCCTCCCTGTCTGTTTCTTCCTTCCTCTTCTGTCTAATTTTTTCCTTCCTCTCTCTCTTTCCTATCCTGTCTCTCTCCCTCTCCCTCTTCTTTATATCCTCTTGTTGCTTTCCCTTCTTCCTTCATGGCCATCTTCCTCCTCCTTCTCCTCCTCCTTCCCTCTCACTTTTTCTTTCCCTCTGATTTTACTCCTTCCTCTCTCTTCCTTCTCCCTTCCTTGTTCTTCTTCTCCTTCCCTATTTATCTTCCTCTCTTCCTCCTTTCATCTTTCCTTCTTCCCTCCTTCCGTATTTTCTCTCAACCACTCTCCATCTCTCTCTCTGTTTGTCTTTCACTTCCTCTGTTTGTTTGTCTCTTCATTTTCACTCCCTCGTTCCAAGTCTATTTCATTCTCCTTCCTTGTTTGCTTTCTCTTACTTCCCTCTTTGCCTCCCTGTCTGTCTGTCTTCCTCTTTCGTCTCATTCTCTCCCTTTATCCCTTGTAGTTTCCCTCTCCCTCCCCTCTCTTCCTCCTTCCCTCTGTCACTCACTTAATACCTTACTCACCTATTCTCTGTTCCTCTCCCTCCCTCCCTCCCTCCCTCCCTCACTCACTCACTCACTCACTCACTTCCTCACTCACTCACTCACTCACGTCCTTCCTACCTCTTTCCTACCCCATTATATCGTCCTTTCTCTTCTTTTTCCCTACCATATTTCCTCTTTTTGTCTGTTCGTTCTTTCCTTCTCCCCTCCTTCCTTTCCCTTCCCCTCTCTGCTTACTTCCTTACTTCTCTTATTTCCCTTCCCCCTCTCTCTCTCTTACATATTCCCCTCTTCTTCCCCCTTTCTCTCTTTCCCCTCTCCCTCTTTTTTCTCTCTCTCCTTCTCTTACTAAGCCATCTTTTTCCTTCTTTATTTATTTTCTCCCAGTTCCCCTTCTTCCTTCCTTCCTTCCTTCCTTCCTTCCTTCCATCCTTCTTTCCTTCCATCCTTCCTTCTCTCCTTCCTTACTTCTTTCCTGCCTTTTTCCCTTCCTCCCTTCCCTCCTTCTTTCCATACTTTCTTCCTTCCTTCCTGCCTTCCTTCCTTCATTTATTCCTCCTTTTTTTCCCATTCCTCCTTCCCTCCCATTACTCCCTCCCTCCTCCTCCTCCTCCTCCTCCTGCTCATTATTCCCTCCATTGCTGTTCTTCTCCCTCCTTTCCTCCCCATGTTTACATTTTCTCTCCCTCTCTCTCTCCTTCGCCATTTTTCACACCTCCTCCCCGCCTCATTCCTTCCCTCTTCCCTTCCTTCCTTCTTCTGTGCCTCCCTCTGTTTGCATAGTTTCTCTCTCTCTCTCTCTCCCTCTCTCTCTCTCTCCTTCCTCACCCTATTTCACACCAGATCCCCTCTTCCCACTCTCCTCTTTCCTTCTTCCTCCTTCCTTTAATCCTTCTTGGCTGTTCGTATCTTTCTCATCTCCTCCCTTTTTTAATAGCAGGATAGAAAAAAATTTAGACTCATAGATCTTGTTCCATCAAAAAAAAAAAAAAAAAAAAAAAACGAAAAAAGCTGAACGAAAAAAAAAGCCAAATTCAAGATAACTTTATTTCGAGATGCTTGAACACATTGTTTTTAAAGACAAGATATTATAGACAGATTACACATTTTCTTATTTCTTGCCTTCCTTCCTTCCTTCCTTCCTTCTCCATCTGGATTATTCTCTCTTATGTTCCTTCTGGTCCTTTTTCTGTTTACATATTTTCTTCCTCCCTCCTTCACCCTCTCTCACAACACTTTCCTCCCCCCCCCTCCCTTCCCCCTTCCATTCCTTCCTTCATTCATTCATTCACTCATTCATTCATTCATTTGCTACCATTTTCTTTCCGTTCATCCCTTTATTTTTATTTTCTCTTCTTCCTTTCATCCTTCATTTCCTCAAATTCACAACAGTTCCTCTCCCCCTCCTTCCCTTCCTTCCCTCTTTCCTTCTTTCATTCCTCCTTTGGTTTACATATTCTTTTTCCTCCTCCTCCTCCTCCTCCTCCCACTTTCCCTCTCTTTACCTCGCAATTCAACACTTTCCTCCCTTTTTTCCTCCTCGCTCCATTTTTCCTTCCTCTCCCCTCTCTCTCCCTCCCTCTTTCCTTCCCACCAATAACCAGGGGCGTGAAATTGCCTTCCTTTAACCTAGCTTTCTTTCTTTACTCTCTCTCACCCTCTCTCACTCTCTCAGTTTCTCTCTCCCGACTTTATCCACGTTGCCTACCTGCTCTGCATTATTTTAGTCTCTCTCTCTCTCTCTCTCTCTCTCTCTCTCTCTCTCTCTCTCTCTCTCTCTCACACACACACACACACACACACACACACACACACACACACACACACACACACACACACACACACACACACACACACACACACCCTAACTCTCTCCCTCGCCTCTCTGTCTCTCTCTTTTATCCAGCATTTTCTACTCAGCGCCCGTTCTACACACCTTTTCCCGTAACATTTTCGAGAGCACACCTTACCTCTCCTAATTAAAGGTATATATACAGGTGGAGTGTTACCTGGACATTACCTGGAAAATTGTGTCGTAACCCCATGCAAGCGAGGGAGAGAGAGAGAGAGAGAGAGAAGAGAGAGAAGGAGAGCTATAGTTTTTCTTTGGCTCTTCTGCCTCTGCTTTCTGCCTTTGTTTGTCTTTAGGCTTATTTTTCCAGGCTTAACTCAGTAAATGTCATCACATAATGTTTCATCCTTTGCTAGCTATTTCGTCACATATAATTACTCTAATTTTTACAAAACACAACACTCTCCTATTAGTTTACGTGAAGAAGTACCAAAGAAGGTAATGTCTGTGTAGGTAAATGAATTAATCTGGTGGCAGCCAAAATGCATTATTAAGGTGCCCCAGTGGTCATTTGTGAATTTGTGCTAACTGTAGAATTTTATCTGTTGATCTGAACCCACTGGAGGGACAGGGTTGAGTTGTCCTTCCAGCAATGACAGTGAAAGGGTATTGGCAGGGACACCTTTGACGCACACGATCCCTCCACAGAACACCTTTCATGACACCAAAACACACCAACTGTACTACATTAACATGAGACATAATTTATTTCTGCCGACCTATGATGAGGCTAAAGCAATTTATCTAACTCGCTGCTGAATACGTTTCGAAACGTTAGGTTAAGTTAAAAGTTAAGTTAAAAGTTGTTAAAAGTTAAGTTAAAAGTTACGTTAAAAGTAAACTTTTAACTTTTAACTTAGCTTTTAACTTTTAACTTAACCTTTAACTTAACTTTTAACTTAAGTTAACTTAAAAGTTAAGTTAAAAGTTAAAGTTAACTTTTTAACTTAACTTAAGAACTTAAGTTAAAAGTTAAGTACTTAAGTTATAAGTTAAAACTTAAGTTGTTACGTTACGTTAACTTAATGTAACTTAAGTAAACTTAAGTTAACTTAAGTTTAGTTGAGTTACGTTGTTAGGTTAGGTTAAGTTAGGTTAGATTATTAGGTTAGTTAAGTTAGGTTAGGTTAAGTTAGGTTAGGTTGTTAGGTTAGGTCAAGTTAGGTTAAGTTAGGTTAGGTTAGGTTAAGTTGGGTTAGGTTAAGTTAGGTTAGGTTAGGTTAAGTTACGTTAGGTTAAGTTACGTTAGGTTAAGTTACGTTAGGTTAGGTTAGGTTACGTTAGGTTAGGTTAGGTTAAGTTAGGTTAGGTTAGGTTGTTAGGTTAGGTTGTTAGGTTAGGTTGTTAGGTTAGGTTGTTAGGTTAGGTTGTTAGGTTAAGTTAGGTTAGGTTAGGTTAGGTCAAGTTAGGTTAGGTCGTTAGGTTAGGTTAGGTTAAGTTGGGTTAGGTTAAGTTAAGTTAGGTTAAGTTAGGTTAGGTTAGGTTAAGTTTTGTTAGGTTAAGTTAGGTTAGGTTAAGTTAGGTTAGGTTAGGTTAGGTTAAGTAAGGTTAGGTTAGGTTAGGTTAGATCAAGTTAGGTTAGGTCAAGTTAGGTTAGGTCAAGTTAGGTTAGGTTAAGTTGGGTTAGGTTAAGTTAGGTTAGGTTAAGTTACGTTAGGTTAAGTTGGGTTATGTTAAGTTAGGTTAGGTTAAGTTAGGTTAGGTTAGGTTAAGTTAGGTTAGGTTAGGTTAAGTTAGGTTAGGTTAAGTTAGGTTAGGTTAGGTCAAGTTAGGTTAGGTTAGGTTAAGTTAGGTTAGGTTAAGTTGGGTTAGGTTAGGTTAAGTTTGGTTATGTTAGGTTAGGTTAAGTTAGGTTAGGTTAGGTTAGGGTAAGTTAGGTTAGGTTAGGTTAAGTTAGGTTAGGTTAGGGTAAGTTAGGTTAGGTTTAGTTAGGTTAGGTTAAGTTAAGTTAGGTTAAGTTAGGTTAGGTTAAGTTAGGTTAGGTCAAGTTAGGTTAGGTTAGGTAAGGTTAAGTTAGGTTAGGTTAAGTTAGGGTAAGTTAGGTTAGGTTAGGTTAAGTTAGGTTAGGTTAAGTTAGGTTAGGTTAAGTTAGGTTAGGTTAAGTTAGGTTAGGTTAAGTTAGGTTAGGTTAAGTTAAGTTAGGTTAAGTTAAGTTAGGTTAGGTTAGGCTAGGTTAAGTTTGGTTAGGTTAAATTAGGTTAGGTTAGGTTAAGTTAGGTTAGGTCAAGTTAGGTTAGTTAAAAGTTAAGTACAGTTAAAAGTTAAGTACTTAAGTTAAAAGTTAAGTTACCTTAAGTTACCTTTAGGTACCTTAAGTTACCTTAAGTTAAGGAACCTTAAGTTAAGGTACCTTAAGTTAATTTGCCTTAAGTTAAGGTACCTTAAGCTAAGGTGCCTTAAGTTAAGGTGCCTTAAGTAAGGTACCTTAAGCTAAGGTGCCTTAAGTTAAGGTACCTTAAGTTAAGGCACCTTAACTTAAGGCACCTTAACTTAAGGCACCTTAACTTAAGGCACCTTAACTTAAGGCGCCTTAAGTTAAGGCGCCTTAACTTAAGGCACCTTAACTTAAGGCGCCTTAACTTAAGGCGCCTTAAGTTAAGGCGCCTTAACTTAAGGCGCCTTAAGTTAAGGCGCCTTAATTTAAGGCGCCTTAACTTAAGGCACCTTAACTTAAGGCGCCTTAACTTAAGGCGCCTTGGAGGAGTTAAGGCGCCTTAACTTAAGGCGCCTTAAGTTAAGGCGCCTTAAGTTAAGGTGCCTTAAGTTAAGGCGCCTTAAATTAAGGCGCCTTAAGTTAAGGTGCCTTAAGTTAAGGCGCCTTAACTTAAGGCGCCTCAAGTTAAGGCGCCTTAACTTAAGGTGCCTTAAGTTAAGGCGCCTTAACTTAAGGCGCCTTGAGTTAAGGTGCCTCAAGTTAAGACGCCTTAAGTTAAGGTGCCTTAAGTTAAGGTGCCTTACGTTAAGGTGCCACCTTAACTTAAGGTGCCTTAATTTGAGACACCTTAACTTAAGGTACCTTAACTTAAGGCAACTTAAGGTTAACTTAAGGTACCTTAAGGTAACTTAAGGTACCTTAAGGTAACTTAAGGTACCTTAAGGTAACTTAAGGTACCTTAAGGTAACTTAAGGTACCTTAAGGTAACTTAAGGTACCTTAAGGTAACTTAAGGTACCTTAAGGTAACTTAAGGTACCTTAAGGTAATTTAAGGTACCTTAAGGTAACAACGTAACTTAACTTTTAACTTTTAACTTAAGTACTTTTAACGTTTAACTTAAGTACTTAACTTTTAACTTAAGTACTTAACTTCTAACTAACCTAACTTGACCTAACCTAACCTAACTTAACATAAATTAACCTAACCTAACCTAACTGAACCTAACCTGACTTTACCTAACCTAACCAAACTTAACCTAACCTAACCTAACTTAACCTAACCTAAGTTAACCTAACCTAACTTAACCTAACCTAACCTAACTTAACCTTAAGTTAGGTTAGGTTAAGTTAAGTTAGGTTAGGTTAGGTTAGGTTGTTAGATTAGGTTAGGTTAAGTTAGGTTAGTTAGGTTGTTAGGTTAGGTTAAGTTAGGTTAGGTTAGGTTAAGTTAGATTAAGTTAGGTTAGGTTAAGTTAGGTTGTTAGGTTATGTTAAGTTAGGTTTGGTTAGGTTAAGTTAGGTTAGGTTAGGTTAGGTTAAGGTACGTTGTTAGGTTAGGTTAAGTTAGGTTTGGTTAGGTTAAGTTAGGTTAGGTGAAGTTAGGTTAAGTTAGGTTAGGTTAGGTTAGTGTAGGTTAGGTTAGGTTAAGTTAGGTTAAGTTAGGTTGGGTTAGGTTAGGTTAGGTTGTTAGGTTAAGTTAGGTTAAGTTAGGTTAGGTTCGGTCAAGTTAGGTTAGGTTAGGTCAAGTTAGGTTAGGTTAGGTATTCATCTAAACTTACCTTCCTAAGCAAACCTAACCTAATTTTACAAATTCCCTTGGGATTTCATTAAATCACTGGTTTGACAAATTTCCTGTAAAATTTATTTTCTCTCTATTTATTTTCTTTTTGTGTATATGTACGTACACATATATCAGTGTGTGTATGTTTATGTTTGTATACGTGTATGTATTTCTGTGTGTGTGTGTGTGTGTGTGTGTATGTGTGTGTGTATTTATGTGTTTGTGTGTATTTGTGTGTGTGTGTGTGTGTGTGTATTTGTGTGTGTGTGTGTGTGTGTGTTTGTGTGTATTTGTGTGTGTGTGTGTGTATTTGTGTGTGTGTGTGTGTGTGTGTGTGGGTGTGTGTGTGTGTGTGTTTAATTAGCAAATTTTGATTAAACTTAGGGAAAACTTGATTGGAAAGTTGGTGGTCTGCCCAGGAATTGGAATAGGCCCATGTCCAGGGTCAGAGGGTAAGGTAAATCTGAACAGTACTGAGTCAAATTAAGTCCAACTTGGCGGAAGAGTTGAACATTAAGAAAGGGTGAAGTGATTCTATTTAGAGGTCAGTTGAAGATCAAGGTCGCTGGAAAAGATCAAAGTTTCGACCCTATTACTCAAACCTTTCTTACTGGATTTGGACTAAATTGGTTTAAAGGGTGAGGGTCAGACAAGCCTGTGTTTACTTTATGATGGGGAGATGGGAAGCTAATTAAGGTGTTTTTATACCTGGTAGGGAGCTTCAAGAGAGCTTAGGGGGAGAGGGATTTATACAGGCATTTTTGGGAACTGTGTTTATTTGTGTGTGTGTGTGTGTGAGAGAGAGAGAGAGAGAGAGAGAGAGGATATAAATAGGGATCGAAGCGTACGAGTGGAAGATTTGGGCGAGAGAGGGAAGAGAGGATGAGGGCAATAAGAGGAGGAAGAGGAAAGAGGAAGACAATAAAAACGTGACAGATATTGCTTAAAAGATGCGAATGTGGAGGGAGAGAACGAGGGAAATATAAGAGAGAGAGAGAGAGAGAGAGAGAGAGAGAATTAAAGAGTGTGTAGGAGACATTGGCGTGTGTAGAAAAGGAAAAAGAGGAGAAGGGAAGAAAAGATAGGGAAAGGAAGAGGAGGGAAGGGAAAGGTAGAGACAAGATTAGTGAAGAGAGAGAGAGAGAGAGAGAGAGAGAGAGAGAGAGAACAATATATAGGAAGAAGTTGAGAGAGGATGCGACAGAGACTTGGGCAGAAATAGAGAAGAATAAAGAAGATTGACACGAAAGAGAAATAGGAGGGAGAAAGACATGAAAAATAGACAAGAGAGAAAGAAACGAAGAGGAAGAAAGCATGAAGATTATTAAAATTTTCAGATTTGATTCAGGCGACACATTTATTCCATTACAGTATGAGATGAACCACCAGTTGTTGAAAAATATATATACTCATGGCAGGTAATGCAGGTAGATCAGGTTCATGGTAATCAAATCAGGCGAAGAATAGGAAAGGTATGGATGGTTATTTGCGAGTAATGGATCACCAAAGATAGGAAATGTGCCTCTGTGTTAGGAAAAAAATGGATATATATTCAGCCTGTCCCCCCCCCCAGCTCAAAATTATGGGCCGGTAACCTTGAATGATTACAAATAGAACATTAAAAAGAAAAATTGAGTGCTCGGGGATATTGCATAAGGAGATAAAAAACAGCTTACTGAAATGGGGAACAGACGAATTTACTATCTATATTCCCACAGTAAATAAAAAGGCAAATGGATAAGGGGACTACATTTCATATAACAGATAAGAGATGCGTAAGTAAATGGCAGCCCAAGGATAGAGTGAGAGGAAGAGTAGAGAGATCTGATATTTTCTTATTATTGTGCTGGGAGTGGATGAAACAGGTGAACAGCCAGTACGAGACAGATCAGGAAGAAGTAATAGGCCTTCGTTGTGCATGACGATGATGATGATGATGACGTATATAGTGATGAATGAATGAATGAATGACGATGTATATTTTTCTGCTTATCTATCCATCTGTCTGTACACACACACACACACACACACACACACACACACATTCCTCTCTTATCCTCTTTTCTAAAATTATTCTACACTCTACCTGTCACAACCCATCAAACTACTTCATATTCTCCCCCACTTTCCTCCATCTCTTCAACAAAAGACCACCACATCTCCTCCACAACACACCACCCTCCCTCATACATTCCCCCTTTGCCCCTTTACGTAACCTCCATAAATCTTGCACACCACACCGCTATCCCTCACGAATTCAACCAGTTAATCCTTTTTTTGTACAAACTCTTACCACAAATCCACCCTCACAGCACACCACGCCCCCCCCATACACCCCTCTGCCTCTTCCCCTCTAACAGACCACTCCCAGCACACACACACACACACACACACACACACACACACACACACCATCCCACAATAATTCACCCTAACAAACGTCCTCTCTGTTTACACCCACGCCGACCCCCACCCACCCGCACCCCCTACACCCATCTAACCCATCACCTCCCACTCCCCCACCCACCACAACACTCCCGCCCACTCCCCACACCATCCGTCCTCTTTGTAATGTCAGTAGAGTCCTTGTGTAAAGCGTAGATGACCCGCTGGTAGAATATGTAAACAGTGGACGTGCTTTTATCCCGTGATGAATTTTGCAGTGGTATGAGGACGCCCTTTCTCTCTGCCTGAATTGGATGGCTGTCTGGCAGGATGGATGGATGGATGCTTGTCTGTGTGTTTGTTTGGGTGACTGTATCTCTGTGGTTGATAGTGTGTGTCCGGTTGTTTAATTCTCAGTCTGGTGTGTCTGTCTGTCGGATTTTCTGTGTGGCTGTGAGGCTGGGTGTTTGCTTGTCTGTGTATATACATGGATGGAGGCCACATTTTTATTTGCTCTGTTTATTCTTTCTGTATATCATCCCAGCGCTTATCAGCATATTCGCCTTTCCGTTATTTCCGCACCAATTCACATCAGACCTGGTATACTTATTCTGCGTGAAAGTAAAAGAGTATACATTTTTGGGGTAAGGGGGTGAATTAAAGGATGTTTATGGAATCTGAGGTAAACCCATATGATAGACGTAAAATGGCAGCATCAGTCCGTAGAGTTTAGCCTGTGTGAGGAGGCCGTAGTGCTTGAGATTTTGATATATTTGTTTTGGTGGAGACCATCTTGCACTCCCTCGGCAGTCTTTAATTGCCTGTGTGTCTGTCCGGCTGTGTGTGTGTGTGTGTGTGTGTTTGTGTGTGTGTGTGTTTGTGTGTGTGTGTGTGCATCAGCCTGTTTATCTGTTTATGTGGGTGTCTGTCATTCGCTTTAACTTTGACTTGGTAAATACGAGTGGAGGTATTTGGTGAGTGGTTTGGGATGAGAGTAAATTCTGTGAGATGGATGGTTGGTTGGTTGGATGGTAGGGTTAGATGGATGGATGGTTGGATGATGGGGTTATATGGATGGTTAGTTGGGTGAAGGGTTCAGATGGATGGTTAGGTTGAAGAACTGCCTGAAATGTATGTGGATGGTTGGGGTGAGATGGATGATTGGGTGATATGGATGGTTGAAGGTAGTTGGATGAATTCCTGAAATGCCCTGGATGGTTGTTGTGGGATGGTTGATGTAGATGAGGGTAAATGGATGGTTAGGTTAAATAAGTGCTTGAATTGATGTGGATGGATGGATTGTTTGGATGAGGTTGTTGGATGAGTTAAGCTGATGAGGATGAGGTGGATGGTTTTTTGGAAGTGATACGGATGGCAGGGACGGTGGAGTTTAGGTGGATGGTTGAGGTGTTTGACAGCCCCGAGTGGGTTGGAAAATT
This sequence comes from Coenobita brevimanus, assembly GCF_032717465.1. Classification (NCBI taxonomy): domain Eukaryota; kingdom Metazoa; phylum Arthropoda; class Malacostraca; order Decapoda; family Coenobitidae; genus Coenobita; species Coenobita brevimanus. Next base: position 10,121 of record NW_027642636.1, on the reverse strand, counting down.
AAACTGAATAATTTTTGGTGGTTGTGTGCACCGATAAATGAGAGGAAATGCAAAGGGTCAACTACGAACCACGCATCACGAACCACGCACCACGAACCACGAACCATGCATCACGAACCACGTACCACGCATCACGAACCACGCACCACGAAAACCAGGAACCAGAGATGTAGAGAATGACAGAAATGCATTATCTCTCCAGCGCTGCCGTGACGGAGTGGAGATTCTGGAGAAGTGATGTTGCGTCGCGTATGTGGATTAATTTACATGCCAAGTTGCGATCACTTCCTTGTCGTGGCTAAGATTGGATTTTTTTTCTGTTAAGGAGGGACGTTGATTGAGTTCTATTTATTTATTTATGTATTTATTTTGGAGAAGGACGAGTTCAAGTTTTTTTTTTTTTTTCAGGAAAGAGAAAGATGGATTATTTTTTTTAAGGAAAGACGAGGATAGATTTTTTTTTTTTTCTAGGAAGACAAGAAAAAAATTATTGACCTGTAAGGGCAAGTATAAACATTTTTTTTTGTTTTTTTAGGATGGACAAGATTATTTATTCCCCTTGGACGAAGAAGGATAGATATTTTTTTCCAGTGAGGACAAGGATGGAAGATTCTTTTTTTTTGTGGGAAGGGTAGGGATGGATTTTTTTTTTTTCCAGTATGGATAGAATACAATGTTTATTTCTGTTTATTTAGTTATTTATTCATTTATGTTTACTGGAGGATAAGGATAGATGAAGGTGGGTTATTGGAGGAAGATCCAGGATAGGAGAGAAGCGTGGAGAAAGATACACCATTACCGTACCGTAATATCTACTTATATCACGTTATATAGTTCACCTTCTTAGCGTCCTGCGAAAAATACTTTACGGTTATATTGCCGTTTCTGCCATGCCTTTACCCATTCAGCCCGATGACCTATTTTTCACTCTAGTCAGGCTTCCTTCGGACGATTTTAGGGAACAGTTTTAAGTCAGATTTTAGGGAACAGTTTTAAGTTTGATTTTAAGGAACAGTTTTAAGTCTGATTGTAGGGAACAGTTTTATGTCTGATTTTAGGGAAGTTTTAAGTCTGATTTTAGGGAACAGTTTTAAGTCTGATTTTAAGGATCAGTTTGAAGTCTGATTTTAGGGAACAGTTTGAAGTCTGATTTCAGGGAACAGTTTTAAGTCTGATTTCAGGGAACAGTTTTAAGTCTGATTTTAGGGAACAGTTTTAATCATGCTTAGTAGTGAATGGATTAACTTGGGATTTAGCTAACCCTTCCAGAACGATAGGTTTGTCGGAAAATTAATAAGTTGTGTGAAAATTAATACGATTGTCTGGAAATAATACTAAAACTGAAAATACGTCATCTGATTGAAGGGGTTAATGAGAGTTTAATGTTGAGACAGTGCTCTCCCTTGAAATGGTCGTTGTTCCATTTTCGTATATATATTGGCAAAACACAGAAAAAAACACATGAAAATACAGATTATAAAAAACATGAAAACAGATAAAGCAAAAACATAAAAAATAACAGTTATAAAACAAAAAAAAAAACATGAAAACAGTAAAAGCGGATGACATAAAAAAAACACCAGTAAAACACAGATTAAAAAAAAAAAACATAGAACAGAATTTTCATATTTTACGCCTCTTATCAAACACAGGCTCGCAGCGGCACCAATATTTCTCTTTCCATTTCATTACATTTTCATATCGGGATAGTTAGTATGCCAAAAAACATTTTCAAAAATTTCTCAAAGTGGTAAAATATATAATAGCATAATATCAGTATGGAAGAGCTGCGTGTTGTTCGTTTCCAAGTATAGAGATTATAGTCCCGTTACTTTGTCCTAAAAAAAAAAAGATATGCTTTAAAATATAATAACGTAGTAACTATATTGAAGAGGTGCGTGCCTTTCATTTCCAAATATATTTATCTATATCTGTCTATTTCAGACTTCTTAATCCCGTAAGGAGTGGCCTAAAAAAAATCGCCTCCATGTCACCCTGTCCCCTGTCATTACACTGCCCTCCCCCAACTGACCCCCCCCCCCTCCTCTTTATCATATACTTCTCCACACCAGTTATACGAATTCCTTATAGATCCCTTTTACTTAGCCTCCTATCCCCTCAAGAAAGGCAGTTTTCATATATGCAAAATACAGTATACTCCTTTTTGCTCAACCTACCCCCCCCAAAAAAAAAATAAATAAATAAATAGGCACGTGTCAGTAATTACCCACCTGTCAATGCACCGTGTCTTTCATCATCGCCTCTTTAATTAAAGTGTTCGTGTGATAGCCTAACCTGCTTTATTAGAGGGACGCGTGCAGGCTCGATCTCTGTTGGCATCTCACCGAAAAGAACCGTCGATAGGGTAAGCTTCACTGGGGAGGTATGGAGCTTCGGAAGGATTTCGTGGTCCAGGCATCTCGAAATGATCGGATCTCGAATATGGCTCTCTATTGTATTTTGTTTTTCTCTTGGAGGGAACTGTTATTGCGGGCTCATGGCCTTTGGTTCCTTCTTCCTCGCATTAAAAAAAAAAAAAATGGACAAATGGTAAGCTGAACTGAGGATATGTGAAGCTGACTGATGACTCCATGGTAACTGTTACCCTACTAAGCTTTATA
>NW_027642636.1:0-2500 GCF_032717465.1 Coenobita brevimanus | reverse complement strand
AGCAGGAAGGAAAGAAGAGCGAAGATAAGGTAAAGAGTGAGTGAAGGAAGAGACAGATGGAAGAGGGGAGGTGGGGCGAGTAGGTAGGGGAAGAAGAGGAAGGAGAGAGCGGGAGAGAAGTAAGGATAAGAGAGAGAGAGAGAGGGGAAGAGAGAGGAGTATGGGAGGGAGGGGGCAGTGGGGTGGAGGGGAAAGGTTTTGGAGAGGGGGGGACTTATGTAACTGTATAGCGGTGTGTTAGCGTCATAATTGGTCGTAAAACACGGACATGGCCACCTCTATTTGTCTGTTTGTGTGCCTGTTTGTCCCCTCCACTCTACCTCGCTGTGATGTGTGGACTGGGATGTGCTTTACAGACCCACGGATAGACTTGCTGTTGGATGAGATGAGCGGGGAGGGGAGGAAGGGGGGAAGGGGACGGGTGGACAGAGAGAAGAGAGGGGGATATGAGAAGGGGGAGAAAGAAGGAGGAGGAGGGAGGGTGGAAAAAGAAGGGGGTATGAGAGGGGTGAGGAAAGTAAGAGGGAAGTGTAGGGGGACGGAGAGAAGAGAATGGGGTGTATGAGAAGGGGACGAGGTAGGAAGCGTTTGATATATGAGAGGGGGAGGTGGAGGGGTGGCATGGAGAGCGTGGAGGATAGATGAGCTGAAAGAGAGGGAGAGGGGAGGTAGATAAATGGTAAAGGTGAGAAGGGGGAGGGGAGGAGCGAGGGGGAGAGGGGAGATAAGAGGGAGATTTTTCCACAATGGCTGATCCACCCTGTTGTGATGTGTGGAGTGGCCTGGGAATGGTAGTTACTGAGGATAGACTTAATGGATAGGTGGGATGAGAGTGGGGTTTGGGATGATAGAGAGAAGAGGTGGAGAGAAAGGGGGATTAGATAGGAGAGGGAGGGAAAGGGGATATAGTGGACGGGATCAGGGAGGAAAGGGAGGGATAGGGAGAGAGAGGTGGGATAGGAGAGGGAGTTGGATAACATGGATGGGGTGGTTAGAGGGTAGAAAGGGGAGGAGGAGAGGGATGGATGTGGATAAATGAAATGAGAGGGTGGGGGAGAGAGGCAGTTAAAAGGTGAGAGAGGAGGGGGGAAGAGGGGGGTGAAACAAAGAAGACAAATGGGGATGTGAGGGGATGATTGGGATAGTTAGAGGGAGGGGGCGGAAGGAAGGGAGAGGAGGGGGCAGATAAAGGAGAGGGAACGTGATGGGGGCATTGAAAGGATGGGGAGTAGAAAGGGAGGAGGGGGAGAGAGAGAATTGCTAAGATGGGGAACTAGCTAAGATTAAACGAGGGTCATGTGGAAAAGAGAAGATGCAGACGCGACGAACCCAGCAGAAGTAATTAGACCTTAAACTTAGAAGATTTAGAAGTTGTTTAGATTGTGAACGACTTAATACACGAATATGGCTTACATCCATCCTTCATCCACTCCAATATAACTCCATGAGGAGCGTAAGGTATGACATTATGGAGAGGCCTGTTTTATCACACCTTTTCGAGCACCTGTCAGATTCGGTGTGGAAACAAGATGCACAGGTGGTAAATTAATTAAGGTGCGAACTAGATTTTAAAATTATGAGAATATTATGTCGCTTTGTTGAACGGAGAAGATTGTGAACTGATGAAGGTATGAAATAGACGAGTGTATTATATAAGATAGCTATTCTCTTAACGTTGTAGGATGAGAGATGCAGAGGTAGTAAAGTAAGCAAGACACAAACTTCACTTCATAGATTAACCTGAAGTCGCTGAAGTAATTAACTAGCACCTGTGTAAAACCGTCTGGGAAGAGCGAGAATATGCTAAAGAAAACATGGCCGGATGTATGAGGTTAAAAATTCAGTTCGGTGGCCTTTTATTTTTTTATCCTTGCTACCTCCAGACGATTTTCCTCAGTTTATGGAGGATTTCTTGTACTGATTGAGTGAATGGAGACTGTATAATCCCTCCCAGTTCAGTTAATCTCCCCTAACCTGGCAGAAATCGTCTTGAGTTTGAATAATACGTCATTAGAGTGAAGTGGTTGACCCAGATTATTCGTGGTTGACCTAGATTATTCGTGGGTGACCTAGACTATTCATGGGTGACCCTAACGATTATCAAGGGGTGGCTTAGATTATTCATGAGTGACCTAGATTACTCGTGGGTGACCTAGATTAATCGTGGGTGACCTGGATTACTCGTGGGTGACCTAGATTATTCGTGGGTGACCTAGATTATTCGTGGGTGACCTAGATTATTCATGGGTGTCGTAGATTATTAGTGGGTGATTCCTAAATTATTCGTGGTTGACCTTGATTACTCGTGGGTGACCTAGATTATTCGTGGAGTGACCTAGATTATTCGTGGGTGACCTAGATTATTCATGGGTGTCGTAGATTATTAGTGGGTGACCTAGATTATTCGTGGGTGACCTAGATTACTCGTGGGTGACCTAGATTTACTTAGCACAGGAAGAGAAAAGTGGTTTGTTGATTATACATTTTACAAACAGATCAT
>NW_027642635.1:0-4995 GCF_032717465.1 Coenobita brevimanus | reverse complement strand
TGACGCTGGCTGCAGAAAGCTTTATTATTCACAGACCTTTTCAGTGCTAGTGGAGTTCTTCGATTTCCCTACGCTGTCTGAATTCTGAATGCTTTATTGTTCTTACTTCCAGGCTGTATTACTTTATTCACCAAAGGGAAATAATGTATAGTTAAAAAGTTACCCCTTCGTAATCATATAGTTTAAGAGTTACCCCTACTCTGTGACGATTTATTTTTCAGTTTAGTTTCTCTACCTCCTGGGGATTATATTTTGTTCAGGAGAGACTTTTCACAATAATAAATAAGTAAATAAATAGTTGGTGTTAGTCTGTTGTAGCAGCTAAGCTTTCAGGATGAAGAGATGGTAATTTTAGGCCAAGTTAGAGTAAAAAGAGTATAGGATAAAAAAAAAACTGACAAGAGCCGTACCAACAAATATCAGGAATAGACAGAAGAAGTTATGCACACCACTACTGATTTTCATTATTTCTGTATTTATTTGTAATTAATGGAGGGGAGTCTTAGGGCAGCCTGAAGAGTTCCTGGGCCATCTACCAAGCGAATATTAGACGAAACTGGCGTGGAAAGTTATAACCAAAATGATATAATGGGGCGGAGTCACGAGGCGCCTGGGTACTCCCGATCCCTATGACGAGCTATTCGTTAACTAAATTGACGTGCCAGGTTCCAAACAGCGAAAACAAGAGCACGATAATGGCCCTACAAATGACCCGCTATTGTCGGCCATAAAGAAGCGGACGTGTGTGTGTGTGTGTGTGTGTGTGTGTGTGTGTGTGAGAGAGAGAGAGAGAGAGAGAGAGAGAGAGAGAATGTAGCAAGGAAGAAAAAGTGAGACTTGGAGGAGGAAAAAAAATTGAGAGAAATGACAGAAAGATAAGAAAATAATTACAGAAAGATAAAGTAAGAGGATTTGAAGAAAGAGAGAGAGAGAGAGAGAGAGAGAGAGAGAGATGTAGATAGACATAACTCACTGACACCTTTTACGTCACTACTAAAGGAAGAAAAATCCTGAAATAAATCCTGCAAAAATAAACATGAATAAAATCGTCAGCAAGAACATAATCAGCAGGGTAATCGACAACACCGCTGCATAAAAAATCCTGGGTGCGAATCCCCCCACGGCGCGCAACTTTTCCCATCGGGCCAACTTCAGAAAACTATATTTCTTTAGATTTATTGCTAAGCTGGTGACGTCCGAGAGTATAGATTCTGGGTGTCATAAATCCTTGAGGTACATAGAGAGAGAGAGAGAGAGAGAGAGAGAGAGAGAGAGAGCACAAGTTTACAAAGTCGATGGTGATTATTACACATGAAGGGGGAGACGGGGAATGTGAGCAGAAAAGTGGGATGAGAAATTGAAAAGCAAGTGAGTGAGTGGAGAGTGAAAGTGGAGCAGGAAAGTGGACAGAAGATGCTAGAGAAAGGGGACTTTTGCGGAGGTGGAGAGAAACGGAAAGTGGAGGGAGATGTTAAAGAAAGTGAAAGTATGTTGTGATGGGTGAAAAGGAGAGAATGGTAGCTGATATGCATGTGTGAGAGAGAGAGAGAGAGAGAGAGAGAGAGAGAGAGAGTGAGAGAAAGACAGAGAGAGAGAGAGACTTAGTAAATGAGAAAAGAGATATAATGGGTCAGTGATGATCAATGCTGGGTGCAGGAAGGGGGTGAAAGTGGATTAGAGAGAGAGAGAGAGAGAGAGAGAGAGAGAGAGAGAGAGATTTAACAGAGCGAGGGGGATGGCGGAGGGATTGAGAGAGAGAGAGAGAGAGAGAGAGAGAGAGAGAGAGAGAGAGAGATTTAACGGAGCGAGGGGAATGGCGGAGAGATTGGAAACCTGTAAAACTGGAAGTGAATTAAAAATGGAGAGAGAGAGAGAGAGAGAGGGAGAGAGAGAGAGAGAGAGAGAGAGAGAGAATATCCCTTTCCCCTCCTCCCTTCTCCTCCCCTCCCCTCCCTTCCCCCTTTCCCTCCCCTTCTTCCGTGCTGCCAGAGCCAATTACACCCCGTCAGAGGCTTATATCCATCTCGTGTTCAGGTGTTCATAATAACTATTTACAAGTGCAGTGTGAACAGTAAATAAGCTTCCGTTCAAGGGTTATGTCTTGTTTGTTTGTGTGTGTGTGTGTGTGTGTGTGTGTGTGTGTGTGTGTGTGTGTGTGTGTGTGTGTGTGTGTGTGTGTGTGTGTGTGTGTGTGTGTGTGTGTGTGTGTGTGTGTGTGTGTGTGTGTGTGTGTGTGTGTGTGTGTGTGTGTGTGTGTGTGTGTGTGTGTGTGTGTGTGTGTGTGTGTGTGTGTGTGTGTGTGTGTGTGTGTGTGTGTGTGTGTGTGTGTGTGTGTGTGTGTGTGTGTGTGTGTGTGTGTGTGTGTGTGTGTGTGTGTGTGTGTGTGTGTGTGTGTGTGTGTGTGTGTGTGTGTGTGTGTGTGTGTGTGTGTGTGTGTGTGTGTGTGTGTGTGTGTGTGTGTGTGTGTGTGTGTGTGTGTGTGTGTGTGTGTGTGTGTGTGTGTGTGTGTGTGTGTGTGTGTGTGTGTGTGTGTGTGTGTGTGTGTGTGTGTGTGTGTGTGTGTGTGTGTGTGTGTGTGTGTGTGTGTGTGTGTGTGTGTGTGTGTGTGTGTGTGTGTGTGTGTGTGTGTGTGTGTGTGTGTGTGTGTGTGTGTGTGTGTGTGTGTGTGTGTGTGTGTGTGTGTGTGTGTGTGTGTGTGTGTGTGTGTGTGTGTGTGTGTGTGTGTGTGTGTGTGTGTGTGTGTGTGTGTGTGTGTGTGTGTGTGTGTGTGTGTGTGTGTGTGTGTGTGTGTGTGTGTGTGTGTGTGTGTGTGTGTGTGTGTGTGTGTGTGTGTGTGTGTGTGTGTGTGTGTGTGTGTGTGTGTGTGTGTGTGTGTGTGTGTGTGTGTGTGTGTGTGTGTGTGTGTGTGTGTGTGTGTGTGTGTGTGTGTGTGTGTGTGTGTGTGTGTGTGTGTGTGTGTGTGAAGTCGGTACTTCAGTGAATAGCCGATGCATGTGCTGTTGAAGTTCATAACAGTGTATACACCTAGGTAATCTATGTACTTAATACTTGATCAACAACTTATCCTGGTTACTCATCCTTTAGCAGAATATTTGGGTTGGTTTACACAGTAAGTGATGAAGCATTGTTTTGACCCATGTTAACGACTCCGTCCTCGGACACTGACCGTCTACAAAGAACACGGTTCGTATCTGACCACATCGTCACTACCATTCGTCGAAATCATACTTCGACGCTTACCATGTATACCAAGCTGTTACGTTCTTCGCCTGATCTTCATCTTATATATATTATGCGAACTCTCATTTACTTTTGTCTTTTACGTGATTTCTGCCTCCGTACTAATTTCCTCTTGTACCAAGATTTCTTAGCCACTTCACTCCAGTGGTGTATTATGTTTAATTCTTCCACTTACCAAATTATTTTACTGAGCTTAGGAAAGAAAATCGAACAGGAAATTTACATATAGCTATCCTGGATTCATCACTTTAGAAATGTGAGTGGGGGGAGGGTGATTCCCTGCAAAATTACCACAAGCTTAAATTCATTTAGACTCATTACCAAATTCTTCAAAAATTATAACCAATTCCCTCAGTTCATTGAATTGATTCTGTGGCAACTTTTATGTAAGGAATGAAATGCATATATTTGGGTAAATACATCTTTTTTTTTAAGCTATAAAAAACCATTTGTCTGTCAGAAACAGGGAGGCATAACCCCCCACTCTGCTACTGTATAGCCTTCGTTAACTTCACCAAAGCTTGTAGTCCTCCCTGAGTTGAATCAATGCGTCTGGTGGCAGAAAGAATTAAGTCAAAATTATCTCATCAGACTGAAGAGGTTTTCAATCGCGGCCTCTGAAAAATTTATCTCTGACCTAACGCTGTTTCTGCCTCTGATGTCCACGTTGTGCAAAACAGAGCAAGAGTTCATTAATGTGATATCAGAGAGTAGCCAAAAATGCGTTTTCCATTTACAGTTTAATGCGGTAATCCATATGCAATCACATGTTGCTCAGACTGGCACAGAAAATAATCAGCGCTAACACAGGCATGAACTCAGCACTGTAATGCTTTGTAGTGGCTATTATTATTTACAGTTCACATTCCCTTAACCTCTTGAAAAGGCTGACTTAATTTATTCTCACAATCTCCAGACGATTTCAGTCAGATTAGGTGAAACTTCGAACTACAGTGTCTGAATAATGTTTTGATAATACGTTCACTACAAAGTTACTCTAATATACAAAATATAGTTACAGCAAGAGTATAATGAAAAATACGCTAGAGGATACAAAGGGTTAAAAAACAAAGTATAAAAAATGCAATCGATGCTAACACGGGTGGCAGAAGCTGTTTAATGATTCCTTTTACATAATTAAAATCCATCCATAAAACGTATATTTTTGTTTTTCAACCACCACAGTCAATCACCTGGTATATAATTCAGTGGTGTGAACTCAGAAAGGTTGAAAAAAAAGTACATTTAATAGAATATGTGATAGTCATTGGGCTTTTACACACACACACACACACACACACATACTGTAGACAAAAAGAATTAGTGAATCTTCTTATTCTCAAAGGTTCTAGACTTTGCTAAATAATAATAATAATAATAATACGCATAAATGCATTTCACACTAAGACACGAGACAGAGCTTTTACGAAGAATGATGGAGTTCTTCACACAAACAGAGAAGGAAAATTGTTGTTCGATTTTTTCCATAGTCATGATTTATGAAGTATTTTACGTTTTATTTAATAATTTGTCGTTTATCAGTAACGACGTCAAGCTCAGGAAGTTTAATATCAACAGCTGTATAGGATGGAGCTTTGTGTATGATTGCTCTTAGTCCTTAAGCTACATGTGAACTCATACTCTCTCTCTCTCTCTCTCCCTCTGTGTATGTGTGTGTGTGTGTGTGTGTGTGTGTGTGTGTGTGTGTGTGTGTGTGTAGGACAAATATGAGTGTGCACATAACATACAAAACAT
>NW_027642634.1:0-31316 GCF_032717465.1 Coenobita brevimanus | reverse complement strand
GAAGGAGGTTTGAAAAAATTGCGAAAATCAAAGTAGGCTAAAGAAAAACTATTTCATTATATCTCCTCTATTATCACAGTACGGACTGATCTTAAAATTTAAATGTGTGTTACACCAACGCTTAGATTAAGCAGGTTTCCTTAATTTTCTGTTATATTATCGAGTGTCGGAGATTTAAAAGAATTGTTCGAATGCTGACCTTCACTTGGACTGTTATAATACTTTGTTAACTCATATTTCTATCTTCCTACGAAAATTTCATTGCTGTTAAGTATATGACGGATTTCTTATTGCTTTTGACGATTGTATTTTCGATAAACTCAGTATCATATCTGATAATAAAAAGAGTATCAGTTTCAGCAACAACGAAATCGAACAAACATCTCCAGCCAATCAGAATCTCGGCAGGAACAGTGTTGCCATACATGCCTGGCCAGATTAATTGGTATGAGGTATAGTAAGACTGGGGCAGTGCAGCCGTCAGGTTCAGGTGAGGGTGGTAATAAGACTCCATCAAAGTGTTCTCCCCCAAACAGTACTCAAATTGACTCCTCCCTGGGTCATTTATTTGCTAACTTTATTTCTAAGGGGTTAGTTTCAGTTGATGGAAAAGGTGGTAGCGAAGTCACTATACTTAGAGAAACAGGAGCTTCACAGTCACTAACGTTGAAGGTGATTGTTGATGTAGCTGACCCTAATGAATGTGTCTTGCTACAGGGTACAGCTGAATTTGTATCTGTTCCCCTAGTTAAGGTGATGCTCCAGTCAGAGTTAGTTACTGGTTCAGTGTGTGTGGGTGTTGTTGACAGCTTCCTGTACAAGGGGTCACTTTCTTTTGGGTAATGACTTGGCGGGAGGACATGTGAGTACTGTTCCCTGCTTGTCAAAAACTCCCCTGAGTGATGATAGGACTAATGAGTTGGAAGATACATGTCCAAAATTGTTTCCCACATGTGCTGTAACTAGAGCTATGACTGCAAAAGCCAGCCATGAGAACGTTGACAGTAATGTGCTTTGGCAATGCCAATGAGGATGTTGGGCTTGGTGATACCTTTTTTGCCCAGTTAAATGACTCAGAGGTTCATGATTCTTCCCAGACTGATGCAAGTGCAAAGTTAGCTGATATGCAAAAGATCTGATCCAGGGATTGCCACTTTAATTGACTCAACAGTTAGGGAAGATGAATGTGAGTCGGAACTGACAGAGTGTTATTATTTAATCCGCCCCGTGCCAGTGCCATTTTAAAACGGTCTGACATAATTGCGCACTCAGGTACACTGTACCTTTTAAAAACGGTCTCAATTTCAAAAAATCATTGTGACCTAATTTTTCAAGCTTGACGTACAAAAATTAGTGTGCTTGTAGAACAGCCTTTCCTCTGCTCTGCCCTCCAGGCAGACTGACCAACACACCCATGTGCTCCTGCCTCACACTTGCTCTGCCTCATATATATATATATATATATATATATATATATATATATATATATAGTGTAGTGTGTGTGTGTGTGTGTGTTTGCATGTGTGTGTGTGTGTGTTTGTATGTGTGTGTGTGTATGTGTGTGTGTGTGTGTTTGTAATTCACCGGGTCGGTCGGGATCACTTGATGGTCGTGATCGTCAGCTTTTACCCTCCCGGAAGGGAAACTGAGAACTCATACAGACCCGATCTAAGGGCAAGGCTGTGACCTTCACACATGCACACCCGTCCCCCTTGCTCCAGGGGGACAGTAACCACTCCCCTTACGTCAGTGAAACTTTACGCAACCTGAGCGAGGCGCGAACTCCCGTCCACCAGTTGGCAAAGCTGAGAACGTTACCACTGCACCTGTGAGCGAAGTGTATGTGTGTGTGTGTGTCTGTGTGTGTAAAAAGGAAACCAGAGGCCAGTGGCATGTAAGATTGTTCTCTCCAAGAAAAAAAATAGATAACCAAAAAGCCAATGTCAAAGATCTGTTCATTTCATGATTCTTGGATACACTGCGTTTGAAAGACTAGATATTAGTGGAGAAAGTTCAGAGGAGCAATGACCACTGAAGTATCGATAGAAAAGAGATAAAAAGATGCAACAGAACGGTGAAAAGACAAAGGTTGAAGGGGAGCCAGTAAGAAGGAGAAGAGTTAATGAGAGGAAAAGCATTTGACTTCATCTTGTTGAAGAAAAAGTCATATGTAGGGATCCTCCCCACGCGTGAGAGTTTTACTCTACACAGGAATGCGAATAAAGCCAGTGTATAAAGTCAACAACTTTTAAGGGGGTAAGAAGGTCACGAAGTTGGCTTAGCAGATATAATGTCTTTAAAACAGATTTTTACAAGAACTGAGGAAAATAATCTGCTTTTCCAAATATATCCAAGAGAGAATAAAACTCCTAAGCATGTTTTGAAGATGATGTAGGATTGAGGCTGGATATTGTTGAAAGTTAGAGAATAGTCCTGTGGATGGTTATGATGAGTTGAAATATGTGTATGAACTAAGTAACTGAACCATTACAAACAGGATTATTTATATTCCAATCAGACATGTGAAGCAACTGCCGAGAGGGACACTGAGGGAAACGAATGGAAGGGTGCAGGGTGGAGTCATTAGTGAATGGTAGATGTTATATATACAGCTTAGACTGTCACTAATGAATATAATAAAGAGAGAGGTGGTGACAAGGACAGAGCCCTGAGAAACACCATTACTGATAGCTCTAAGGGAAGAATGGTGGCTGTCAGCAATCACGGCTATAGAATGATCAGAAAGGAAACTAGTGATGAACGCACAGATAAAACGATAAAGAAACTTTGAAAGTTAGTTTGGAAATTTAAGATTTATGCCAGACTCGATAGGAAGCAATTTGGATGTCATGTCCAATGATGAAGTTTTCGCCAAAGTCCCGAAAGGAGGATGACCAGGAGTTGAAAGTTTGGTGAGAATGTCACTAGTGGAGCATCCCTGGCAGAACCCATACTGGCAGTCAGAACGAAAGAAAGTTGTGATAGGTAGGTGCTTTATTTATTTACTTTTTTTTTTTTTTGTTAAGAACAGATTCAGGAACTTTTTAAAATACAGGATATTAAAGCAAGTGGGCAATAGTTAGAGGGGCTGGGAATGGTCACTCTTCTTTGAGACAAGCTGCATATGACAGCAAGAAGGAAGAAGGTTCAAGATGACAGTTAAAAGAAAGTGAAAGAGTTAGCCTAGGCATGGTGTAAGCATAGAAGAATATTTCTTGAGGACAAGAGGAGAGTCTCCATCAGGCCCATATGCCTTATTGGTACTGACACCAGTGCTGGCCGAAAATACACCAACTGAAAAAATATTAATATCAACCATGAGGAAGGCAGAGGGGGAAGTGGTGGAGAGAACAGCACCGGAACCTTCTAAAGTGGAGATTTGAGAATGTGACCAAAGAGTTCTGGCTTTATCAACAGAAGAAACAGCTACAGAGCCATCGGGGTGAAAAGAGAGGAGGGAAGGAATATGAGATAAAAAGGATTATTAGAAAGTTTTTGGTAAGATGCCAGATGCAGTAGGAAGAATCTGAATTGGAGACTTTATAGCAATTCGTAAGAATGAAATTATTTTTAGCAAAGCAGAGAACAGACTTTGCTTGATTGCGTCAGGAAACAAAAAGCGATGAGACTCAGGGTGGGTTGAGCTCCTATACCTTTTTGTAGGTCCCCTCCTTGTGGACAGTATTAGAACACAGCGTGATTATACCATTTTTTTTTTTTTTCATTTGTAATAGGATAAGAGAATGGAATTATCGCTTCCATGTCCGAGAGACATAACCTACGTAATGTGCAAGGCACACACACAGATGGCTCTCTGCTGTTAAAGCAGTAATAATTCCAGAGAAAATCAAAGAAGTACTGCCTGATGTCCTCCCAATCAGCAGCTATGTAGTGCCATAGCCACGGCTTCTTGGGAGGGTCTACAGGCCTTACTGGAGCAATAGGACAGGTTACGGTGATAAGGTTGTGACCAAGGGGAGCGCAGTAATGGATAGAAAAGATTTCTTTTAAGAAAAAGGTCATGTATGTTGGACCTCTCTCCAAGGCGGTCATGGATACTGGTAGGGTGCTGTACAAGTGGCTCTAGGTCGTTAAGTCTTGTTTTCATCTTAAGAAGTGAGGAGATAGCCGAAGTGTTTTTCATACTCAATAGAGTAAGGGGATAAGTAAACAGCACAGATAAATTTGAGTGAGCTAATGGTAGAATAGCCAAAGTAGAGATAGGAGAAATCAAGAAGATTCAAGTTCAGAAACACCAAGAGCAAGGTATGTTGTTTTATACATGTATACAACGTCCGTCTTTGGCTTTGAAATGAATATTGAGAAAGTAGAAGGATACAGAGAAGGGTTTGCTATCAGTCATCTCAAACAGTTTGAGGTTCTCTGAGGAGACAAGGTGAGGTTTAGTGAAGGAGAAATGGTGTTCAGCAGAGAGATTATTAGAGGATAGGAGCAAATGTTGATGAAGAGAAGTGAGTCAGACAGTGGTTCCAGGCATATTGTTTGTTAGCCATCAACGGGAGATGGGCGGATGGTGGGGAAAACTTTCATGGCATCCTCCCCATGTCTTGGGACTCCAAGGCCTTTTGTTGAGATGCCATTTAAAACAAACTTTGAATAGGAGGTGTAGTGTGTAATGTGTATTTTGGTGTTAATGGATTTGAGGAATTTGTTTTTGGAGAGAATGCTGGTCTACTCTCTGTGATCCTGAAACACTAGAAAAAATTCATCAAATGAGGGAATGATTAGTAAGCTAGTCCTGAGGGCTGATGAAAAGGGTTCTCTAGTTCTTCCTGTTTTTCAGCTTTTCCATCTCTCATTGGAGCACTGCCTGTTTGACTGGCACTACAGTCTACTCCCTATATATATAATCATCACATCATCATCATCATCATCATCCGGACCTCCTTTCCCACCCTAGAGGCAGGGTGAGGAGTAGCAATGTCCAAACAGCTCAAATTTGCCCAATCCAATGGGCCACGCTTCCCACTCCACCTCATCATTCAAGCCCCCAAAGATGGCTCCACATTCTGTAGCTTCACCATAAACGAATCCAACAGATTCAGTCCGGACCCTGCCACGTTAAAAAGGGATGACACATCACTGCTCATGCACTTCTCCTCACAACATTCGTCCAACAAGCTCGATCTCTTGTAAGTTCCCTATCCTCACCGAATTCCAAACCTCTCTTATTCACACACTCATCCATCATATATCTCCACCTTCTCCTTGGCAGCTACACTTGCCTCCTCCCTCCCTTCAAATTCTCTCAGATATACTTTTTTCACCACTCTGGCTATTATCCATTCTCTCACATGACCATACCATCTCAGTACATTGTCTTCGATTCTAGTATCCACCGACTTCCTCCCACTCCACAGCTTTCACGAATCACATTATTTCGTATCCTATCCACCCTCCTGTACTCCATATATATATATATATATATATATATATATATATAATATATATATATATATATATATATATATATATGCTAACATTGGGTCCAGTCGGATATAGGTTCATGGATAAATAATACATTGATGGAAGAGAGTCCTATGAAGAAGTAGGTTTTCGGGGTAATTAGACCCAAATGGGAACAAGTCTATAAAAAGAATAAAGATGATAGAGAATAATAGATCCCTGTGAGAAATAGATTTTATTAAATCATCCACATCCTTTCCAGAAATTATATTATTCTTGACAATACTATCGTGTTACTTAGTTTAAAATTGCTATATTTTTAAGGCTGTTTGAAACCCTAGAGCCTTCAAGAACTTGGTCAACTTACGTGGGCAACTGTTTGCATCATTTGGCCAAATATGGTGGCCATCCATCAACCGTATCTCCGGACATTATCAAGAACACAAAGGTCAGTCAGCCCACATTATCTCAATACCTGCTTAAGCTAGGAAGCTGAAATTTTGCTACAGTACAGCCTTTGGAGGCGGATGCAGTGTGGAAAGGAGTATGGTTGATAATCGGTAGACTATCTCTGGGATCTCACGGAGTAAAAAAATCTGGGACATTTCCATATATTCTGGATGTCACACCCTAATTTTCCATGAAGGACTAAAGCTAGGGGCACCATATTTGCTGGACTAATAGACTGTGATGACATAAGGTGACATGCATAATATCAGTTACCTTGACCTCAAAGTCCATTCATAGTTCTAGGCTTCTAGAAGGCAATGGCCGTGGGAAGTTATTCTTTATCAAAATTCTCCTTGGAAATTTTTACTAAGTTATAACAATAAAATAATAATAATCATAATTTTTATTATTATTATTATTTTTACTATTATTGTCATTAATATTATTATTATTCCTTGTGAAGGAAATATAGTAGATCCATGGGAATATACCCAGTAGAGTCTTTTTTGGAAACCTAGTTACTTGAGGAATTACATCAATGAAGGAAGAAAAGTTCATGTGCAGGAAAATATGATTGTTGGGTAAAATTCTCCATAGATCAAGAAATAGATCCATGTAGTAAACAGGTAATGAAGTGAGGAAATCATTCCATGACGAAAGAAATTAGTCCAGACCCAAGGAAATTGGAATAAGGGATGCATAAGTCCAGGAGGAAGTGTAAGTACTATGTAGAAAATGGAGTTAGTGGCCAGACAATTGAGCCATGGGGAAAAATAGGTCCTGAGGAAACCGTCCTATGAGGGGGAAAATAGTACCTGGGGAAACCTTAGGGTCATGCAGGAAAAGGATCCAAAAACAGGTCCACAAAGGGGAAATTAGGTTTGTGCTGGTTGACCCCGAGAAGGTATAGAGACAGGCTTGTATGTAAGTTAAAAACACTTGATAAGCATGGAAGAATGATTGTAAATGCATACAGATGTATAAGGTCACATAATGTGTGTTCATATTTTAGGCAACGATACCTGTAAAAGGTGTCAGCAGAGAGCTCCTTGCATCACATACAGCGGCAAAGATGATCAGCGACAGACCATGCTTCATCATCCTTGGGGCCAACATCTGTGAGGACATTATGCCGTTTAGCAATGTAGAAAGCTTCATCTATATATCATGCATTATTCCTTTCCTCATCTGGAATATAGGGGGTTTTGATGCTTGGATACTAAGGTACCAACAAATTTAAGCAAGGGTGACAAGCCCTTATTGGCTCTAGTGACATCTGATTTAGCAATGATCCCAGAAACGACTTCCTCAGACGGAAACCTTTATAGAGACCCACATCCACTTAAAGCACCTGAACCCAACAGACTGTGAAGCGATTGATTTGGTTTTACAGACCACCTTACATCTGGGTAAATGTTTTCCTGGATTAGACAGAAATCACTTGGCTTGTCAGTCAGGGGAAGGATCGCCAAGATGGATGCATTACACTAGCGCAAATAGATGGTGGCCACCTCCATCTAGCATATAGTTCATATAATCAGAATTATATATCCAATTGAAAATGTAATAAGAAACATGTCAAAAGAGGCATCCAAATGTATATTTATGAAAGTACTGCTACTGTATCTATCTTACAGTATCATTGCTTAGCTTCTTGTAGTGAAGTTTTGTAGATCAGTTATACAGATATTAGACTCGTGGAAGAGCAGGTTGTTATACGTGAGTAGCTTTGTAAGTAGATAATCTTGGTTCCCTTTTTGTCATGCAATGACAGGAGAGGTAAAGAAATAGTTTGGGACTATTTTTATTTGTCTTGGAAATATTAACAAAGTCTCTCACACACGAGTGAAGTATAAGTAGGAGTCAGCAAGCTGCACCTCCTTGTCTCGCTCCCTCTCTCTTCACACCCTCTTGCTCATGTTGCTTTCAGGCTTTCTCTCCCTACTACCTGTCGGTTCTATGGCCTGTCTCCTTCTGAGCTCTGCTTCCTAAATTCTGGTGTAGTAGAGGTCGATGTCACGTGTGTTACACTGTTGTTGAAATGTTCTAGAAGCCTGTAATGTGTGAGTATGTGTGTAAGTGTGTGTGTATGGTCACTAGGCATTGTTCGTGTGCTTATTTCGCTGACTCAATACCTATCTCATCCCCTGACTTGCCTGCTTCCGGTGTATTGTCAACATTTCCTCACTTACACTTGCATAGCTCATATCCCGTTCCCAGGCTTGCCTGGTGCTCTGTTTATCTATCTATCTATCTCTCTATCATGTTTTCTATAATTAATTGTATTTATAATATGGAGGTCCTGACACTGCTCGGTCACGTGCTGGAGGTCCTCTACAAGACAGCAATCATTATTGACATATGCTAATCCATTAATACATAATATTGATTAATAATATTGTATGCATATAATATTCATGGTAAATTGCAATGAGTCTAAGTAATATTACATGTTAAACAAGAGATTGTATGCATATTTGAATACATGCACTAAAGTTAAACTATTTAACTGCTCAATACAGTTTGGAATTTGGATGTAATGTAGTAAAATGCATACATCCAAGAAAAAAAACAGTTTAAAATTAAGATTATGGTAAGAGCTATTAATATTTCATTTAAAGAAAATGCTACTGGTATGGCCATACTTCTATATCATTTGGGTCATTCTTCTTTGTATATATATACTATATATATATATTAATATTAATTAATATATATATATATATATATATATATATATATATATATATATTATTAATACTAATATACCAAAATGTGTACCCTTCATTCAGGGGGGTTAACTTGGATGTTAACTCTAACCCCACTAAACACCACTGACTCCAAATTTGCAATTCTTGCATGCATTCTGTGCATTGCCCAGAACAGCACTACTGCAAATACAATGCAGAAGATTATAAAGACAGTAGGTGCCTGGGCTATACACATAATATGGGTTGAACATACTCAAACTCAAATCTTCCCAGGGCTTCATTGTTTCATTGATCAGTTGCATAGTTTTCAAGAATTAGGTGAAGTCAACTTAACACTTGTGTGCTCATGTTTTAAGTCCATATCAGGCAGTGTGTAGGAAATGTTTGTGTGTATGATTGAGGATGGCGTAGTAATTGATGGTGGATAAAGTGGACATGGATGGTGTAAATACCGCACTTTTAGTAGTCTGGTGCTATGTATAATCCTGAGGCTGAAGTATGAGATGGTGAAGTATATCTGGACCAGACTATGTAAACTGATGTGTTATGAGTGAAATAAAAAAAACTGTGAGTGTCTGATGCGTTGATGAGTGTACAAGCTTATCTGGAGCAAAAGTGAAGTTACAATGATGATGCATATTGTTATTTCTGATGATAGCCATTTCACTGGCAGGGACTGTATCAGTAGGCTGAAACGTGAAAATGTACACAGGACATAGATGAACAGCATGTAAGGATGTGCAGCACTTTCGTTCAATCATTGATTCACTTGTAGAAAGTGACAGTGTTCCCGTCTCTTGGAGACCATGATGAGAGTTCTGGTGTCATAGTGTTGATGTTGATGATGACCAAAAGTGTTATTATTTTTTAGAAGGAAGGGGCGTATTTAGTATACTGTGAACAGGTCTTCAGTTATGAATGGTACATGAACTACTACTGATGTTGGTGTTAGTGTTGCTTCTAAATATGGATAATATTGCATGAATTCCCTACTTCAGAACAAAGGCTTCCAATTTATGTTTATGTAATACCTTGACTAATTATCTGATGTAGCTCATATGAAATGGAAGTAAGTCGAATTGCTTGATCTTGCCATCACCAGCATTCAGAAATTCCTTGCATAAGTGCCCTGTAATGAACTCTAGTTTTGTCTAACTGGACAAAGAATTGTGTCAATGTGTTCTGTTATGATGGAGAAGTGTTGGAAAAGTGTTATGTTACCTTCCATTTCATTTATTTTATCTACACTTTCGAGGAGCTTTATGTTTTCTGCCTTTTTCAGATTTTTCACAATTGTCTTCATTGCTGAGTTATGTGCCTGCTGTCAGAGGAGCTGGTTGTGAGTTGTTGGTTGTAAGAAGGGATTTTTTGTTTTCAATCTTGATAATGTAGAAATCAACTGTGCACTCGTAGACTCGTAGGCTTGTAAACTTGTAGGCTTGTAGGCTGAATTTTGTAGGAATTCACTGTAGAACTGAAGCTAATCTTGTAGAGTCTCATGCCTGCTTTTTGTACCTTGAAATTCACTGTAGATTCGTAGACGAAGGAGGTTCGTATGTTCACTGCCACCATATCTTACAAAAATCTTTGTAGTAGCTTCTTGTAGTGAAGTTTTGTCAGATCAGTTATACAGATATTAGAGCTCGTGGACAGGCAGGTTGTTATACGTGAGTAGCCTTTGTAAGTAGATAATCTTGGTTCCCTTTTTGTCATGCAATGACAGGAGTAGGTAGAGAATAGTATGGGACTATTTTTATTTGTCTTGGAAATATTAAAAAGTCTCTCACACACGAGTGAAGTATAAGTAGGAGTCCCACGCGAGCTACCTCCTTGTCTCCACTCTCTCTCTCTTTAACCCTCTCGCCCATGTTGCTAGGCTCTTTCTCCCTACTACCTGTCGGTTCTATGGCCTATGTCTCCTTCTGAGCTCTATTTCCCTAAATTCTGGTGTAGCAGGGGTCGTCTGTCACGTGTGTTACACTGTTGTTGATATGTTCTAGAAGCTTGTGTGTGAGTATGTGTGTGTATGGTCACTAGGCATTGTTTGTGTGCTTATTTCGCTGACACACTACCTATCTCATCCCCTAAATTGCTGCTTCCCGTGTATTGTCAATATTTCCTCACATTTGCAAAGCTCATATCCCCGTTTCTCCCAGGCTTGCTTACTGGTAGCTCCTATTTATCTATCTATCTATCTATTTATCATGTTTTCTATAATTGTATTTATAATATGGAGTCCTGACATCTATAGTAATGGTTCATATCCATGTAATATACTTCTATAATATGTTAACAGTTTGCCTCTATATCTAATGGTTGACCCTGATGTAATTCCTGGCACTGAAGCTGAAGAAAGCAAAAAGTCTGTTTATGACAAAGGAGATGTCTACATTGTAGTTAGCTGTAGGGTTAGCTCATTTTCCACTTCTGCTGGAAGCTTATGCAAGGGCACTATATCCTCGAATTCACACAAGTAGGTCCCACCAAGACACCGACTAGAACCGGCTACACAAGAATTAACTACAATCTCCCTTCATAATGAGTGTCGCCCTTTTCTGCTAAGAAACAGCAGAAAGCAGCCCAGCCCCACTAAGTACTGTCTAGAGGGAGGAGGACCGTAATGCATGTAGCATAGCCTCCACGACATTCGGTGGATAGCATGAGGTTAGAACTCGCCATAAAAAAAAACAGCTTGTGCATAAAAGATTCAATACTGAATGGAGCTTCTCTGTCAGGGAATTGGTAAAGGCACGCTCTTTTCCAAGAGCAGTGGATTGGGGCACAACCCTGTGCAACACTCAGATGTTAAGAGCAGATTTCTCCCAGTCAAGACTGAGCCTACTAACTACGTTTAGAGAACTTTGGATGTAGGAGAGGGGAAACAGATATATAAGTGTCATGCTATCATGCAGTTCTCCTCTAATGCATCCGGTCTCCCATCAGCATACACACCTGTGTCTTGGATGGGCAGAGAAGTAATTGCATAGTTTTTGGGGTGACAAATAGGTCCACCAGCATTTGGCCAGATCTGAAAACCAATGAGTTAAATATACCCCTCCAGAGAGTTTCTTCAACTAAGGCAATCTTTAACCTCAAAAAGAGCATATACCCTATGGTTCTTCTCCACAAAAAGTACTTCAAGAGTCAACAGGTATAACGAGCGATGGTGAGTAGAGCTGCCTTATTTATACCGTCTGTGTCAACAGGAAAGGCTCCTGACCTTGACATGTCATAGTATTTGATGCAATGTACTGCTACCTGGATGTCCATTTGTACTAGCCTACCCTTTTGGAAATTCACATTTATGCTCCTTGTCACGCTGTCTCTGTCCAGACCCCCTAATGCTGTTGTCCCCTCTCTTGACTGCATGATCCACCCCCATGTCCTGAGGCATTGGTTACGATCGTGAGTTAAAGGAGTCTGGCATCATTAACCATCAAAACAGTCTCCTAGGGCCTGCAGGGACTGGATGGAGCATGTGTCAGTGCAGCCTTTCTTTCTGCTGAAATCATGTTGACTTCCCGTGGTAGGTGGGGAGAGGCACAACGTGCCAAAGGAAAATACGTTCGCTGCTAAGTTCAACACTCACAGCAGAGACTCCCAGTGTCTTCGTGACTTCAGGTTGGCAAGAGCTGTTCTGAACAATTTTCTTCATAGGCAACGTGCATTGTTTGGGGAAAGTTGCACTCATTACCTGCTACCACCTGAGGCCAAGGAAAAATTTTTCCATATTTGATTTTGGAGCCAAGCTCCACAGCTGCATTGATTACCTAACTTATATTTTTGGGCACTCCTCCTTGGTGGCTGCTGTGAGGAGCCAGTCATTGACATACATTAATACGGTGGATTTTCTCTGACACCAAATGATGCACCAGCACCTTTATTAGTCTGAATGTCGACACAACTTGAAGCTGAGGCAAAGACTGACATGTAGCAGCATGTTGAATGGTAAATAACTTCATTCGCTCAAACTGTTATGAATTTCTTGTAACACTGATGGATGGGAATGTGCCAGTAGGTCCTATGGAGGTATAAGGTGTGAACCATTCTCCCTGACAGGACATGAAGTCGAACCTGAGTTGTCATCAGCATCCTGAAGCAGTGGGTAGTAATAGAACTGTGTTTGAAATGGCAGAGGTCCACTACCACATTCACAATGTCTTGTGATGAAACCTGTTTGCAGAGGAACCGTGAAGGCTTGAGAGACGAGGGCAGCCTGGTCCTCTAGTAAACTCCACCATCCCTTTTTCCAGCATGTCATCGACATGAGGTCTGTACCTTGTGGATTGGCCTAATGGAGGAAGAAGGGAGGTATCTTGAGGGATGAAGGGACAGAGAGGAATCTTGAGGGATGAAAGCTGATGGCTAAGCAGATCTCTTGCTGACCATGTGTTCTGCCCACCATGACTGTGGCCAGGCATGTGTGTAGTACTCTGCCAGGTATCTAGGAGAGGGCTGCCCTGAACTAGGTGGAGCCAGAGCCCTGTGGATCCAGTACTTGTCATATGGCATTTTCTTTGCTAGTGTTAATTTTTGAGGTGCGGGGTCCTTGGTCCCATCTTGTCACGCTGGATGTGTTTTCTTGGTATACATGGTATGCCTTGTAGTGATGAGTAGAGGACGATCTCCACACGCTGGAGGGAGGTTAAAGAACAAGGCGGGAGGTGTACTGTACATGGAGAGAGAGGGCGACCATATGCCTCGTCCAGATATGCGTCCTGGGCCAGGTGAGGGAGGAAAGGAAGCCTCCCGGATGAGTTGCTTTCCTAGATAACTTCGTCGTGGTGGTGAGCACCATGTTTCTAGCATTAATGTATTTCTTGACCATGTGCATTGGATATTGTTTGCAAGTTATTTGAGCTATTGTTGAAACTGAGCCACCAATACCAGTAATGAACCTGAGAAGTTAGGTTGCTGACAGGAGCTAAATCCAGAGAGATGAGCAACGATGACACTTTTGCTGCATTTCATTGGAATTGGACTGGCATGACCCGGTGAAGAACTCTGTGAAAGAGTCAGGCCACTTCTCCAGACGTGACAGGGGAGTGGGCTGGCTACAAAGAAAGGAGGCAACCAAACACTGTCCCTTTCCAAGTGTCGTGGTAGTAGACATGCACCACTTGGCTGAGGAGAAGGAGGGTGTCTCCACCGATGATCTGAGAGTGTTTTCCTCTGAAGCCTTTAGTTGTACAATGCTATCTTCTTCAAAGGATGATAGGGCAGTCACTGCACCATTAGTAGGCATCTATGACGACTGTGGCATTGACCATGAATAGCCCCTGCACTCGCTTGCATCTTCTTGAGCCAGATAAGGGAGGAACTGGGCTTCCCGTGGTTTCCTGCACCATTAAGGCCCAGTGCAGATCAATGTCCCTGCAGCATTCTAATGTAACGATTTGTCTAACTGCTCCATGACGGTTTTGACGAATGAGATCTGCACAAGCGGCTGTCAAACCCTTCAGAACTGACTGCCAGTTAGAGAATCAAGTCGTCCTCACTGGGTCTGTCCATTTCCGTCCCTCATCGTTCTCTTTCCCCTGTGAATGTAAAAGGTATGTAGTTGTTTAAATGGGGTTGGGGACTGCTCCTCGACTGGGATGGATAACCCTGTCTGGACTTGCAGTCAAGTGATGACCATGAGAAACAAGGGATGAGGAATGGGATGGCAATGACGAAGAAGGACAATACCAAGTTTCTAGCATCCATGGCCATATTATAGCTCTGCAACTGCATGTTTGTAGTTTTAGTCGACTCCACTAGTGAATCTAAGTAGTAAGTGGAGGAATGGAGGCATGGGAGTAGGGTGGAGGTGGGCCAGTGAGCTGAGTGTGAATGGTGGTAGTGCTCAATCTCCCCCGTTGCCCTCTGCTCCAAGGGATTGGCTCGTGGCGGTGGTAGAATGAAGGTCTCTGCTATGATCCGGGGTCTCCAAGTGGGTAGGTAGGGAGTGTCATCTGTTTGTCTCTCTCGATGCTCTGGATGACTGGAGAAGGCATGTGAGCTGAATTTTCTGGTCGATACTCTAGGTACTTGGGGACGTCAGGGGTGATGTTGTTATGCCCTCCTCTATGGTCACTGTCTTCCCATTCACTTGTGTCTCCCACATTAGACCAGGCAGAGGTGTTACAGAAGGGATCTGTATCACTGGACATCCTTCTTTAGCAGAAACCAATTTTCACTGCCATCTCACTATCCTTCCACATCAGACATCCCAAATGACGAGGTGCTGACTTTTGGGACCTGCTTCCATTGGACTGCCAGCTTGGTGTATTCCAGGACACTATCCAGGTTGGGAACTTAGTAGACAGGGCGTTATGCCACAGACATCATGTGGAACACTGGACAATGAAGATATTGTCCTTCATACGATGTAGGCAAACTTACAAAGCATATGGCAAATCCCCACCTGGTCTCCCGGAGCATCCTCTGTAGGAGCAGGTTGACCTTGGATGGGGAATATTGGCTTGAGGAATGAGTGGTACACGGGTACATGGGAATTAGAAACAGATGGCTGCTACCTCATCCCCTTTCTTCTTTCACTGCTTCACATGGGACTAGGGCAAGTTCAGCACAAGTGACCTTCCTAGCCACCTACCCTAAGGGATGAAACAAATCCCCAGGAACAAATAGGAGGTGGGGCAAGGCAAGGGTACAGGGAGAAAGAGGATTAAGCAGGATAATTCCCCATAGGGAAGGATTACACAGCTGGCCGTCCCCCTCTCCTGGAGGAGGAGGGGGGAGGTCAGGGAACCATGTGAGTCAAGAGCAAAGAACAAATGAACATTGAATTACCTATGGAAAAAATCATGGCAGGAACCAATGTCCTGGAGACCGAGGCAAACAGAATCCTGTGGAAACAAGCTGGGAATGAAGCAGCTTGCCAGACACATGCATATGTGCAAACTGCACACCATGTGGAACAGACAGTCACCACTATACCTAAAAGATACACATAACTCAGCTGTCCTGAGGCAACTGACAGCAGACCCTTTTCTGTTTCCTCCTACTTTCTCTATACTCATTTCAAAGCCAAAGGTGGCTGTGTGTGTATACATAGGCAAAGACTTATCTTGCTCTCGTGTTCCTGAACTTGATTCTTCCTGATTCTCTACCACTCTGGCTTCGGCTTTCCTGTCATTCTCTAACTAAATATATCTGCCCTGTTTACTTATCTCCTAATTCTACTGACCATAATAAATTCTTTGACTCTCTTCACTTCTACGATGGAACACATTCTACTCCATTTCTCCCTTCTCTGAAATCTCCCATTCTAGGAGATTTCAATGTTCCCTACCACCACCTTTGTCTCTCCTCTCCTTTCACTGATCCACCTGGTGAGGAGCAAGCCTACACCTTTTCTATCCTTAATGACTTAGAGCAGCTTGTACAGCACTCTACCCGTATCCCTGACACGCCTTGGAGAAAGCTCCAACATCCTTGACCTCTTCCTTACAACAAATACTTCTGCT
This sequence comes from Coenobita brevimanus, assembly GCF_032717465.1. Classification (NCBI taxonomy): domain Eukaryota; kingdom Metazoa; phylum Arthropoda; class Malacostraca; order Decapoda; family Coenobitidae; genus Coenobita; species Coenobita brevimanus. Next base: position 15,259 of record NW_027642634.1, on the reverse strand, counting down.
TATACTGTAAATTTTTTCTCTCTGTTTAGGCTCCGCCGTGGGCTCCACATCCATCATATCACTTTAACCTGTCCTATCGCTCCAAAGAAATGTTGTCTGTGGCACTTTGGAGCTGCGGATTGGGGAGGCCCTCAGGCAGTACTTCTTTTGATTTTCCCTGGAATGATTGTTTGCTTCCATGGCTGGGAGCCATCTGAGTGTGCCCTTGCACATTACGGAGGATTATTACTCTCAGGCATAGAAGCATCACATTCCTTTGCTTATCTCCTTTGACTAATGCAAGAAAGCCTTGTATTAATCACCCTTCTTCTAATGCTGTATCCGCAACAAAAAAGGAGGGGACATATAAAAAGGTACCAGAGCCAACACACCCCTGAATCACATCGTTTATACGTTTCTGGCCAGAATAGTGCTATTTTTGTTCTCCGCTCTGCTAAAAAATAATTTCATCCATACTAGAAATGCTCTCAACTCTCCAACTCAGAAATTCTTCTTGTTCCCTTCTGGCACCTTGCCAAAAGAAACCTTTCTAATAACTTTTGCACCTCTCATCATCTCTCCCTCCTCTTCTCTACTCTGATGGCTCTGTATCTATTTCTTCTACTGATAAAGCAAAGATCTCTTCGCTCAGACTTTCTCCTCCAATTCCACCTTAGACAGCTTCCGGTGCTGTTCCTCCATCACTTCCCCCCTCTGACTTTCTCGTGGCCTAGACATTAAAATTTCTTCAGCTACCTGTATTACTCTCTCGCACCATCACAGGCCTCAATCCTAACAAGGCATATGGGCCTGATGGAGTCTCTCCTGTTGTTCTCAAGAACTGTGCTTCTGTGCATACACACCCTGTCTAGGCAAACTCTTTCGCCTTTGTCTATCAACTTGTACCTTTCCTTCTTGCTGGAAGTTTGCTCTCATTCAGCCAGTCCCAAAGAAGGAGTGACCATTCCCAACCCCTCTAACTATCGTCCAATTGCTTTTAACATCCTGTATCTTCAAAAGTTTTCAAGTCAATTCTTAATAGAAAAATTTTAAAGCATCTCCTCCTATTACAACCTTCTTTCTGATCGTCAGTATGGGTTCCGTCAGGGATGCTCCACTGGCGGTCTTCTCACCTACCTTTCAGACTCCTGGTCATCCTCCTTTCAGAACTTTGGCAGAAAGATTTGCCCATTGCACTTGACATCTCAAAGGCTTTTGATTGAGGCTAGCAGAAATCTTTAAATTTCCAAAATACGCTCTTACTGTTTCTATCCTTCTTTCTGTGCCTTCATGTCTAGGTTCCTTTCTGATCGTTCTGTAGCTGCTCTTGTAGACGGCCATCGTTCTTCTCCTACATCTGTGAACAGTGGCGTTTCCTCAGGGGTCTGTCCTATCACCAACTCTCTTCCCTTTTATTCATCAATGACCTTCTAAGCTGTACGTCTAACCCTATCCACTCGTATCGCTGATGACTCCACCTTTCACCTTTTCCATTCAGTTACCGCCAACGCCTTACATCTCAGCAGTTACTTCAACAAAGAAGAAGATGAGGTATGGCACACCTAATGTCTGACTTGGCTCATATGTCTGACTGGGGTAAAAAATAATCTGGATTGTTTTTAATGCATCTAAGACTCATGTCTAACACCTATCAACCCAACGAAATCTTCCTGAGGTATACCCACTAATGTTTAATAATATTCAGCTTAATCCTGCATCATCGTTGAACATGCTTGGTGATTTCATTTACTCAGGACTTATCTCGGAAAGATCATATTACATCTCTTGTAAAATCTGCTTCCAAGAGATTAGGTGTGCTAAGCCGATTCCGTTCCTTCTTTACCCCTGCGCAGTTGTCAACTCTATACACAGGGTTTATCCGCCCCTGTGTGGAGTATAACTCTCATGTGTGGGCAGGCTCACAAGGTACAGCTCTCCTCAATAGCATGGAGTCAAAGAGGTTTTCGTCTCATTTAACTCTTCTCACTTTCTGACTCCCTTCAACCTCTGTCTCTCTGCCGCACTGTCGCATCTTTATCTCTTTTTTATCACTACTTCAATGGTCACTGCTCCTCTGAACTGTCTGCATGCATTCCTTTACCCTTTACAACGGGTGCATAGCACCCATTTAGCAACAAACTTTCATCTCTTTTTCTGTCCTAACTCTCTAATGCAAGAGTTAACCGTTACTCCCAGTCCTTCATTTACAACTCATGCAACAGGTCAACTTTGGAACTGTCTCCCTCTGTCTGTATTTCCTGCTTCCTATGATCTCTAGTCTTTCAAATACCCAGTGTGTTCAGGCACCTCAAAAATGCTCGGATCTTGAATTTGGCTCTCTCTTGCATTTTGTTTTGGGCCGAGATTTAAAATATAGCTTGAGGGATATGGTTCATCATGCTTGCACAGACAGGCAACTGTGGCCCTTGCAGGGCTAAAGACAAAGGAAGCCAAAAAGCTATTCATCATCATCATCATCATCATCATTAACATCATCCGGACACTCCCACTCATAGGGTTTGCATTGTGCAACGGAAGGGAAAGCCTGCCCTGCTCTGATGAAATACTTCATGAGGGCGCAAGCAACAACTCTAAAAAACATATTTTCCAGATCTCGTAGAGAAAGACTACGGCCTAAGCCCTGGAAACCCTAGCATGAAGCAGCAACAAACTACTGCTGTCCATACAAAGTGAAAGACTTTTTTTTTTTCTTATGTGACCGACTCTGGGCATAGGACTTCACAGCAGCCTGCTTTCCAAGGCCCAGTAGTCCTCCTACGTACCGCACACCTCTACATGTCACTCAACTTCGGCGCTAACTACCCATCGTCCATACTGAATACATGCTAGGGCTGTTTCATACCCAGGACTGGTGTATTGGTATTAAGCGGGGGTATTTTTGACATGGTCGAGCGGGCCTTCTGATAGATTAGTGAAGTCTGATTTTTCTGAGTTTCAAATCCTTAAACTGTTCCCTGCCTCAAGCGAGGATTTGAACCCGGGTCCGTCAGGACTGCAGGCCAACTCTCTACCGATTGAGCCACCGCCTCCCCCATGTGGGGCTGAAAACCAGAAACTAACATACTAATACTTAGAAGATGCGGCGTTCACATCTCAGAGGTCGGATGCTGTCCCCAGAGTGTTTCTCATGCATAATGCCGGAAGAATGACCTGCCTTGCCAACAATTCGGTTGAGGAGCCAAAAGGACAGAGAAGGGGTAATGGGGTAAGGATATGGGAGTGACTGTACTTGCATTTGCCGGCTCCTGCCAATGTATTTGGCAGGATTTATTTCCATGAATCTAAGAGTATACCTCCCTGCTGCATCCAGCAGAAGTGAAAGGAACTAACTTTACAGCTAAGTAAACGCAGACTCGCCCACCTTGTTATTAATATTATTTAAGTAAAAAGAACATGGAGAAGGGCGCATTCACACACTGGCACCTAATCCAAAGTCCGTTCATACAAGTATCTTGCAACTGGCTCCTTTTGTCCAGAAAGGAAGATAGTGGACTACAAGAGAAGGACACCTATAGTTTAAAGTACATTGGACTTTCATAAAGAGGAGCCTCAGAAAAAAAAAAAAAAAAAAAAAAAGGCTCTCTCTGCTTGTGAGGTTAAGCCAAACTGTGTTTACTTGCAATCAGCAGTCGTACCCACCGTTTTCTCGAGCTAGCCAGATTTAGGGGAAATTCATGATGAGTATTACAGGAAATCTTTAAAAAGTAGACAAATCCTAGTTTGGGCAGAAAAAACAATCACACACACATCATTACTAAATAAACACGCCCAATAATTCGTCCACTGATCTTGGAGAACATTTTTTTTTTTTTTTTTTTTTTTTTTTTTTGGTAGAGGGGACGATGGGGGAAATCTGGGAGGAGGTGGTAAGTGCGTTATTTCTGATGGACCCAATGACCTACCTTAGTTTGTACTAATGCCATGAAAGTGATTTCACTCCAGCCATTCATCCAAGTCATTTATTGTTCATCAGAACTGTACATATCCAGGGATGGACTATCTCAAACCCATCATTTAAGGCGAGATTTCATTTCACCTGTACCTTGAAAAAATAATAATTAGTAATATTTTGGGGGTCAAGGATGAAGAGGTTGTTAACTTCCTCCCCAAGCCTAAAATGCAAAGTCTTATAGTGTGTCTAATACCTAAGCCTGTAAACAGGTCCATCCAAAATTCCAATTTCCTTTATCATAAAATCAGTGGACATTTCTAACTGGACAAATAGTGTTTAGGAGGCTGTGCCTCTTCACTTGAAAAGTCCAATTTTAGTCGGAATGGGACAAGTTAAATTATTTGCCATTTCTTTGTGGGCACACAACGTTTCACTTTATATTTAAGACTGTGAACAAGTTTTTAGTGGGAGAGTGAAGCTGGGCAAGCACCTCCCTTTACAAAACTTCAAGCAATGACCGTACAGTATAGTGCGTGTGGCACATTCCTCAGTGCCTTATCTATAGCCAAAGCAAATATGGGAGCACTGAAGCTTGCAAACTTTTGGCTTGAAGTAGCGGACACACATACATACAACTACCCAGAGACTCTTGGAATGATTATATAGATGAAGAAGGAACAGATTGTGATACAGATGGACACCTTTAAACAGTGTCACAGATAGAACAAGACGGCTTCACTGCCTAGTTTTACAACCATCCATGAACTACATCCCTATCCCCTGAAGAGGCAGACTTTAAATATAGTAAGTTAAACAACCAGTCCACCGGGTTTGCGTTTTTGATGAGCCTGGGGTTCCAGCTACTGGTACTACTACTAATACTACTTTCATGAGTTGTCACACACACACACACACACATACACACCGAAGCATCGCGAGAAGAGCAGAACGCACGCCACGACACACAGCTCTATACCTGGCGAACATGGCCAGCAGCATTACCCTAAATAAGTATCTTTATATGAGTCAAGCTCTGTACAAGGTTAGACTAAATGGTGTTCTAATATAAAAAGAGAAGAAGTTTTAAGTAAGGCTTGGTCAAACAGAAGAAGTAAACAAGCAGTGCAAGAATGCGCACAATCAGCTGATTGTTTAGTCTACAATCTGCCCCCAGGGGAATGTAAGTACATATATGTGCTTTTAGTACTCCAAAATGACCACATACTTTAGTAAAACAAATGTGGACAAGAAAAGGGACAAAGGTAGAAAGCAGGATGATGATTTCTACCAAGAACTAATTGAAATGGAGACTCACAATAAACTGGTTGAACAAGTAGTATGCAGGTTAGAGATGGCTTTCCAAATTGAGATTGATGAAATTAAGAAACAGATGTATGAACTTGCAAAGGGAAGAAATAGAAAAATTAGAGAAAGGAAGTCAACAAAGAAAAGACACAACCATAGATGAGCTAACAGTTGAAGTGGGTACACTTAGGAGGAAAATGAGTGAAATGGCAAGTACAGACAATCACGAGAGAATTATGGAAGAGTTCAAAAATGATACAGAGACCAATAGGCAAGTAAGCAGTCTTATAGATCAATGGTAATGAGGAGATAACACAGGTGAATATGAAGCTGTGCAAAAGCTACAAAAATTATGTGAAACCACTTATGCTGAAATGGTGAAAGTAAAGAAAAGACCTGGAAACAAGAGTGGAAGAAAAAAAGCATTAAAAAGGAAGTGAAAGAGAACTAATCCAAGAAACAGTCCTAAGTTAGTCAGAGATTCAGTAAGATATTAACAAATCTGTAGTAATCACTTGTGTAGAAGAGGAAGAAGTAAAAAACAAGATCTCAAGAGACAAAACAGGAGATGACAAATGTAATGGGCATAATGAAAAGAAGTATCAGAGGGAAATCTGTAGTAAAGACATGAGGAACACAAAAGGTTAGGGAAATGCGAGAAAAGCAAGTCAAGACCCCTAAAGGTAACCTTCCAGAGTGTAAACACCATGGAGGAGATACTAAAAAATGCAAAGAATCTTATGGAAAAAGAGATAAAAAATGTATGGATAAAAAGATGCGTAACACAAGAGGAACTGGAATTACTGAAAGAGAAAGGGAGGAAGAAAAAAAAAAAATGAGGGAAGATCAGAGGGAGAATACATTTTTTTTTACAAACTAGGAGTGTGTAGGTACAGAAAGTGATACATAAACAGGAGGGAATAAAAAGAAGGAAGGTAGTAGAACCATGTCACATGACAAAGTATATAAACAAGATGATTAAGTTGATGTACTCAAATGTCGATGGAATAGGTATCTCTAAATTATCAGAGATGAATGATTGTCAGAGAAAATGAACCACATATAATATGCCTAACTGAAACAAAATTAACACCAAGGATATCAAATGACATACTAAACTTATAGGAATAAAATATATGGAGAAGAGATAGGAACTTTAAAAAAGGAGGAGGAATTATAATATTAACTAAGAAAAATCTAAAAGTCAAAGAAACAGAACTAGATATACTCTTACAAGTAGAACTGATTGCAGTAGAGATCAATACATCTGAAGGGAAGCGGTAATTGTAGCCAATTTGTACATGTCACCCAGATCAAACACATGGGAAAGAGACGAATATGAGGACCTGGCGGAGAGTACAATTCAGAGTTTGAGAGCATTACTACATAAAATGGAAGAGAAATCAGGAAATAATTAATACTAACTGGAGATTTTAATACAAATATACATTGGAATACTCTAGATATAATAAGCCAAGAAAGCTGTTGGGACCAAAAGCTCTTTGGATCTTGTGCAAGAGTTTTTACAAACGCAACATGTAAAGGAAAGCACCAGAAAAAGAGGACCCGATGTGCCCTCAATGCTTAAGATCTCATATTTACTAGGCAAACTGAAAAACGATATTGACAATTTTTTAATATATCACCCTCCATTCTGCAAAAGCGACCATGCAGTACTAAATTGCAATTTTCAGGATTGCATAATTATGACATTGATAACACCAATGAAAGTTACAAAGAGCCTAAACTACATAAAAGAGCCTAAACTATAAAGAAGGGAAAGTATCATGACCTAAAGAAATACTTCTTAGAAATTGTTTGGGAAAAGGGGCTTAGAGGACAAAGATTTAAATGTTATATATGAAAAATTTTGTTGAACTTTATCAAATAGGAGTCCAGAAATACATCGCACAGCACAAAGAAGCAGAAAAGAAAATAATAGAAATGCTTCAATACAGAATGCAAAAAATCAAAAGGAAAAAAGAGATTTGTTGTAGAATAGATACAGAAAGACACAATGTAATGGTAAGAAGAAATTTTTATATGCCACTGGCTGACACCAGTGTAATGATGATGAGCTGGATGTTTATATTCTTCACCTGTTGTGGGTACTGATCAACTCATCCATAGATAATACAAGTGGTACTCGACTTAGTATAGTAGATGGTAAATATTTAAAAAGAAATAATTATTGTGAGTAGCGTTTGTAGTTTTTGGCCGAGTTTAGATTTAGTCGGTACCGCAGATGGTTGTGCGTTCCCTCCAGCCGAAGGAATCTTGAATTGGAAGGGGAGTGAATTTGGCTTGAGGACATAATTTCCACAACTTGCTTAGGTATACTAATAAAGAAAAGAAAATGATATATACTTTACTCTACTTTAATAATTCTGTTAAAGTTTTCCACACAAAAAAAAAACATTTCTTTTTTCCTGATTACATGAGCCCATTTTAGTATGAGAGAAGATTGTATATGTTACCAAGGTTTCAGGATGATCATTCACTCCTAACATTATTACCAGATTGAAACAATTTGATACACGCGAAGGTATGGAGTTGTACTTTACTTTCTTTTGTGGCCGTTACCCTTGGGCTCCAACAATGGCCTCAAGACAGGGACATTTTTACGGGTATGAATTGTCTGTTCGGGCTGGCATAGCCTCGAATCAATAAGAATGATTATTTGTGTTCATCTTTCACCCACATAATATATTCTCCTCGTGCAATTTTTCTCGATTCCCGCATCGTCAGTATTATTTACAGTTCATCATCAACAGTGTTATATAGTCACTAAGGAAATACACAATCTATCGAAGGCTTGTCTAGCCTCGAGGAATAATTAAAAAAAGAAATATAATCACCAAGCACCCAATCACTACAGGCTTGTTTAGCCTCGAGTACAACTCAAATATCACATTATTGCTCACAATCAATAAGTTCCCTTCCACGCTCCTGATTATTTTTTCCTAATAAATTAATTTTTAAAGTAAGAGAGAACAGTTAATGAATTTGAATATTTCCTTTCCGTTACAAGATCCATATCACTTTTATATTTCTATTCACTTATCTACAAAAAAAGTTCTTGATAGGATCCAATAACAACATATCCAACTTCTTTCGGTTTGTAAAATAACTTCGTGGGTGGTGTACGTGTGTATGCAAAGTCTCACGGAGCAATACTATGGGAATAACGTCATTGCTCACCACGCGGACGTCGCCGGTGTCTGGGGGACTGAACGAACGTCTATTAGAATTACGACGTCTGGAGCTCGAAGTGACACTACGTTAAACTCTCAACAATATTACTTCATATAGTCCATAATAAGTAAGGATTAAACAAAGAAAAAGGGGGAGAAGAGAGAAGAAATGTGGACGACTCACACTGAACGAGCGTCTATTAGATACGACGTCTGGAGCCTCGAGTGACTACGATCGGGCAGCCTAAGCGACGCCACTGCTCAAGTCAAATGGAGAGTGAGTATTTTTGAGAATATGGTGGGTTTCAAAAGAATTCTCTCCTTTTACAATTTATTTAGCAGTGTACCCATGGCGCCAGGACTTTTGATTGAATTGGGGAAAATTGGGATTTATTCCTTACTTAATTTAGATACTGATTCTATCACTATCTCAATCTGAATCTGAGAGCAGCTCATGCCATCTAGTGACGGCCAAGATAAACAGGAACTTTAAATCCTCACAAGTGACATTATTTAGGCCTTTTGGACTGCTAATCTTACATACTTGTGTTCTGAGCAGCTTCATTAGCAAACATTTCACAACTAGGTTACGGAAGGAATTGTATATTCCATCATTATTCTATTTCAGAGTTTAAACTTCGAGCGCCCAACAACGACAAGAAAAGTTGGCGCATCTGTCTGACTTATTCGTTACTCTACGAGGCACGGGGAATTCCCATGCAGCTCAACATCCACAATTACATCACCCACTGCCCATAGATACAGAGATACATACATATAAAAATAGAGTTAGCCTTCTACAGTAATTATTAATATATGAATTACTACTCAGAGTAGGAACTTATAGACTAATGTTCAGGTTACACCCTATCTAACTTAAAATTACAGTACTACTAAATACATACATGTCAAATGTGTGGCACTACACGGCTCCACACGTTCGAGAAAACAAATTTTACCCAGAGTCAATTTTCTATGACATGTGTGGATGGAATGTTGTTACTCTGATAACCCTGCTATGAACACTTTGAATTTGGAAATACCTTTTCCCCACATATCAGGTGCCAGCACCTGTCGGTCCACATTAAACTTACCTGATTAGTACCTCGGAAGGTCGCTTACTCACTACATTAGGAGGTATGATCACTCCTTACTCGAGAAGTTATGAGGGAATTCATGCCCCCAGTCAATTCCTCAGGTTTTGGAGGATAGCTTGTCACTCACCTGAGCTCGACAGGGTCTCTCAAGAGATTGAGATCACCACGGGAGGCGCTTCCTTACACTCTTCCATTCACAATCACATTCACTCAGTCCTTTCGTTTCAGCTTTCCACCCGCGAGAGGTGAGTGCTCATTCTGTCCCTGAAGACTCCACTACCTCACAAACCGCGCTAGCACTGTAAGGTGGAGGGGATTAATTACTCCCCCTCTGAAGTAAGGCACTTACCGGTTCCAACAGGAACTCTTCTCTCTTTCCCTTTTTACACCCTCTCCTCGGGGATGAGATCCACCTGGAGACATAACTTTAAGCAGTTATGTTTCACAACATTCGTCACATGCACTTGTCTACTTTTCCTAACACTCCTCTATGAGTCTCCGAGAGGCATTCCTCACTCGCGGTGGTAATACGCTCATCTTCGGGCTCCGGGGCGAGCTCCTGTTGCTGCGGTTCTAAGAGCCATTTCCTACGATGTACCGTAATATGGTTTTACCTTTTTCAGCAGCCCTTTGTATTTTTTTCCACTAAATACATTTTCATTATGTAAACACTTCCATCTAGCAATTGTACTTCCAATCCACTTCTATACGGGCCGTCCCATTTGGCATTCAGTTTTCTACAGGTACCCGGCTGTATGGTCTCTTTTTCGCCCCACACCAAACTATTGACTTCAACCTTCTGGGCTCTCCTCCGCCTGTTTGCCACCTCCCGGTATCCCGCCTCGTCATCCATTGGGTCGTATCCTTTATGAGAGTGTGTGCTATCACCAAGGTCGTCCTCCTCTGCATCCACAGAAGGCAATAAGGTACCAATGAGGCGAGGGGGATGGCGTGAGAAGAAGGCATAATAAGAGTTGTTGACGGCCGTGCTCGAATTTTGCACCGCTTGATTTATGACGGTTTGACACACGATTGAAGCAGCTAGAGGCCAACGTAAGGGATGTCCATTGCAGAGAAGAGAAGCTAGGATGCTTTTCATAGTCCGATGCATCTTTCAGTGGTGGAATTTCCCTGGGGATGATAAGGGGTGACGATAGAACAAGTCCTCCTGGTTCCTCCGGCCAAGAACTTCTTGAACTCTCCACTTTCGTGAACTCTCACTTGTTGTCCATGCACGATACCTGGTGGCGTCCCAAGACAGTGTATGATGTGTTGTGTATGTTTATCCCTGATGGGATAATATTTGACAAATCTACTATAATGATCTATCACAGTAAGGACATAGTGGTAACCCTGAGATCCAGCAACCATATCAGTCAAGTCTGATCCCGATACGTTCCAATGGTTTACTTACAGGCGGAAACCTTTCCTAGGTTGCTGCAACCCAGTTTTCACACTTTGAATCTCTGACAAGTGGGACACTGTTTCACATACTCATAGCATACATCTACCTTTAGATTTGGCCAATAGAATAGTTCTTCAAAGCTTTCTTAATAGATTTTTCTGACCTAGATATCCTGAGGTTTCATGAGCGTGTTTGATTGCTTCTACTACTGATTGACTTAGGAATCACCAAACAATATTGGATGCTACCATCACTTGTTTTTCACGGGCAAAATATAATAGTTCGTCAATCAATGCTGAACTGGCTCCAACATATAACTTTACGGTAGTCTTTTAGCAGGGAGCTTCTCCACTACGCAAGTACTTAACTAACTCATCCCACCATGGGTTCTTCTCGTTGCTTAGCTCTCATCTCGTCTACGACTAAATCCAAGCCAGTTGGTTTCTGACTGGTGGAATATCACTCTGACAGGTCTAGATAGTTGATCAGCGACTACATTATATTTACCCTTGACGTACTGCACGTTGTAGTCGTACTCATGCATCTCGAGAATCCATCTGTTCATATGTGGGGATTTGGTTTTCGCTTAAAAATGCTAGTAAGCGGTTGATGGTCTGTCAAGATAGTAAAGTGGGAACCCACACAAGTAATGGTGAAAGTTGCGGCATGCTTGAGAACAACTGCCAATGCTTCTTTGTCTGTTAGCGGAATATTTTCTCTCACAAGGATTGAGCTTTTGGAAAAGTAACCTTCATTGGCAAGTTGGAGTTGTCCTGGTTGGATCTGACTCAATACGCCACCAATATGAGTGTTGCTGCGTAAATCGGTGGTTACAATGAATGGTCAAGAATCCACGTTGGCTCTTACCAATACTGGCGCATTCACTAAGCTCGACTTCAATTGATCAAAAGCGGATTGACACTCATCTGACCACATTCAAACGCTAATTCTGGATCTGGTTTTAGTTAGGGGAGCTGCTATTTTTGCGAACGAAGGTACGTGTTTTCGGTGAGAATACGCACATTCCAAGGAATCTCAGAACTTCTTTTACTTTGGTGGGTCTTTTCATTTTGTTGATAGCCCTCTATGTTTTTTGGGTCCGGTGCTTACTCCCGGCCGCTGAGATTTTATGGCCAAGAAAGGTCACTTCTTTTAACCCGAAGGTACATTTGCTTAAATTTAACTTGGCCCCATTCTGTGAGAGTAAAGTGAATAGTTGCTGTAAGCGACTCAACAACATTGGGAAGTCATCAGCCCAAATTATCAAATCATCCAAATAATTCTTTACCCAGCCTTGCTTCAACAATGGAGTAAGAATGTTCTGCATTCGTCGGGAAAATATGGCTGGTGAACATTTTGAGTCCGAATGGTAGCGCCTAAATCTGTAAAGTGTGACTCCATCACTGAATGTGGTTAAATCCACGACTTTCCTCGTCCAACATGATTTGAAAATATGCCTCACGCATATCAAGAGTCACATAGTAATTATGACCTGCAGCCTGCTCGAGCTAACTCTTCCAGTCTGGGCAGTGGATATATATCCGTGGCTAGGCAGTGTTGATTCACGTGGCGATAATCTAAACACATGCGCTTGCTGCCGTCTGGCTTGTTAACCAATACAATAGGAGATAACCAGGCAGCTGTTGATCTTTCAATAATTTCTCTCTCTTCCATGTCTTGCAACATTTCAGCGATCACCTGTTTGGCTTGTTCAGGGTATCGATGAGATCGGTCCACGGCTGGGTTGTGGATCTGCTACTTTAATGTGAACGGGGGACAGCTGATGGTTCCTAGTTCTCCTTTTTCCAAAATGAAGAGAGGGGATCGTGTTGCAGAATTACGTTAGCTAATTCTTCTTGTTGAGCTGAATCTAAGTGTGGCCATGTCTGTTCGTCAATTAGCTTTCGGAGTCGTTGAACACGAGTTCCACTTTCATCTGTTCGATCACTGGTAGGGATCAGGTCATTATGGATTTTGGTTACTGAGTTGACTGTACTTACAGGAGGGTCGTCAATGATTTCATATGAGCCTAGAATGGTACCTATCCGAAACAGTTTGTCTTGTTTGGCTCTATTATTGAGAGGCAAATAGACTAGGCCCTCTGAATTCACCTGTAATAAGTAAGGGTGACTATTATGACTGAAACGTGCTTGTGGGTAAAATAGTAAAGTGGTTTTGGGCTCCTCACTCACTGGCACGGCAATGAATTTGGTTTGATATGGGGTGAGTCTCTCTACTGTTACAAGATTAATTTGCTTCAACTGTTGAGGGTTCTTGACGGCTCTGATAGGTGTGGCCTGGACTCGTTCAACTTTTCCTTTTCGCCGCGGAATGTAGTTCACGACTTGTACGGGGCTCCCCTCCCCACATTAGCGCTCGTTGTGCACCATTCCAAATCAACGGAGATTGTCCGAGGGACATCACATCCCAACAACATTTCAGTAGTCAAGTAGGCGTTCGGAATGACTGGACACCACTGTTGATGAACTTTCTCATCTCCCACTCTAATATCTACTTTGACCATACCCAGAATACGGAGTGGCGCTCCTGTGACTCCCTGTAATCTCGGTGGATTTCTCCTCGTGTTTATTTCTGCTTCCTAACCGCTTCGCAGTGGCCTCTTTAAGTAAAGTATATCCACTCCCTGTGTCAACAACAGTTTCCACTATTTTATCATTCACGTTGACACTTATTGTGGGCGATGTTATACCCTGCGGTTAGTCAAATAGCCCGCTGATGGGGAACTTTGTTTGAGTGGCGGTCTGCCTCGCATTTGGACTGGGTGGGTGAAATCTGTTATTGCCCTGCATCATCGCTGCTGCTGCGGTTTATGCGCCCTGGGCAATCATTACTGCCCCTACGACATCCCAACCTACGGCTTAATCCAAAACAGTGGCCTGGTGGTGGTTTGGCCCAACATTCTTACAGCTTGATGTGAACTCTTCAGACAATGACTACAGTATTTTCGCCTCGGTGTTTCAGTAGATTGTTTTTGATTTGAGTTGTTCTAAATTTGTTTTTCCAAATCCCCTAATTGAGCTCTCAATTCAAGTCACTTCCTTGTCTGACTCGGATTGGCAGTTATCATGGGATGGTCTTGGTGGATTATCAACTACATTGGTATCTGAGGGATTTTCACTTTTATTTGTCTCTATCCGGCATTGCATTAACTCTGGTACGGTATACCTCTCTTCGAGAAGCTGCCTTTCATTTTCGATCCTGTCAATGAATTTACAGGGTGGATATCCGTCATCAAGGTAAGCTTCCAATTTTTCCCTAGACTCAAAGCGGAAGACCATACCACAGTTTCTTCTTGATCCGTTTATCTACGCGAGGGGAAACTTTTCTTTCGGGAGACTTTGTTTTGAGAACCGCATGCTTACACATGAACCTATGTACAAACGCCTGGGGTGATTCCTCGCAGTCATAGGTCCCATGTTCTCTAACTCTTGCCAAGCTCGATCTACACTCAGCTTGATGGCAAACTCCGCATTCAAGAATTTTTTAAGCTCGGGCCATGACAGTGCAAAATTTTTCTTTTGATAATTATGAATAAAAGTGGCCGATTCAGAACCCATTCGACTCTTGGCAACCTGGATTCTAGTTGCGTTGCTAGTATGAGTTTGTTCCACCGCCTTACAAAACATTTCGAGAGGCGAGATGTAGCTTCTATCCCCTTGCAGCTGATTTAATTCCAAAATTGGGATATCGCGCGGTTTTGTGAGAGTGGTGTGAACTCATAATGTGTGAACAAGGGGTCGAGTGTAAGCAGCGTTCTGTTAGTAGCACCGAACTGTTCCTCCAGCCTCTCATCCAATTGAATGGTTACATGATCTCTCCCCTGCTCGTGACGGACGATCAGCTTCCGGCTGCGTCTGAGCAAACAACTGTCCATATAGAGACATGGTGACTAATGTACTATTGTTACTCACAAAAAAAAGAGGAAATTAACTGTTGAAATAGTGTCTCTGTCTTTACCTTTCACTTTCCTTCCATTTTCTCACCAATGCCATTAATTTGGGAACGATGAGTATCCCACCGCTATTGCCACCAGTGTAATGGTAAGAATTTTATGCCACTGGCTGACACCAGTGTAATGATAGTGGATGTTTATATTCTTACCTGTTGTGGGTACTGATCAACTCATCCATAGATAATACAAGTGGTACTCGACTTAGTATAGTAGATGGTAAATATTTAAAAGAAATAATTATTGTGGTAGCGTTTGTAGTTTTTGGCCGAGTTTAGATTTGAGTCGGTACCACAGATGGTTGTCGTTCCCTCAGCGAAGGAATCTTGAATTGGAAGGGAAGTGAATTTGGCTTGAGGACATAATTTTCTTGCTTAGGTATACTAATAAAGAAAA
>NW_027642633.1:0-4995 GCF_032717465.1 Coenobita brevimanus | reverse complement strand
GAAAATTATATATACTTTGCTCTACTTTAATAATTCTGTTAATTTCCACAAAAAAAAAAACATTTCTTTTTTTCCTGATTTTGACCCATTTTTAGTATGAGAGAAGATTGTATATGTTACCAAGGTTTCGGGTGATCATTCCTCTAACATTATTACCAGACGAAACAATTTGATACATGCGAAGGTGGCATGGAGTTATTTGTACTTTACTTTCTTTTTGGCCGTTACCCTTGGGCTCAACAATGGCCTCAAGACAGGGACATTTTTACAGGTATGAATTGTCTGTTCGGGCTGGCATAGCCTCGAATCAATAAGAATGATTATTTGTGTTCATCTTTCACCCACATAATATATTCTCCTCGTGCAATTTTCTCGATTCCCGCATCGTCAGTATTATTTACAGTTCATCATCAACAGTGTTATATAGTCACTAGAAATACACAATCTATCGGGCTTGTCTAGCCTCGAGGAATAATTAAAAAAAGAAATATAATCGCAAGCACCCAATCACTCCGAACTGTTTAGCCTCGAGGTACAACTCAAATATCACATTATTGCTCACAATCAATAAGTTCCCTTCCACGCTCCCTGATTATTTTTTCCTAATAAATTAATTTTAAAGTAAGAGAACAGTTAATAGATTTGAATATTTCCTTTCCGTTACAGATCATATCACTTTTATATTTCTATTCCTTATCTACAAAAAAAAGTTCACTTGATAGGATCAATAACAACATATCAACTTCTTTCGGTTTGTAAAATAACTCGTGGGTGGTGTACGTGTGTATGTAAAAGTCTACGGGCAATACTATGGGAATAACGTCGTGCTCACACGGACGTCGCCGGTGTCTGGGGGACTAGACGAACGTCTATTAGATACGACGTCTGGAGCTCGAGTGACACTACGTTAAACTCTCAACAATATTACTTCATATAGTCCATAATAAGTAAGGATAATTACATCACCCACTGCATAGATACAGAGATACTGTAATGCTGGGTTGAATTAGGCCTCGACTTCCTCGTACCTATTTCACCCAACGTGGAGCGGGGTCCTCTTTTCGAGACCCGGAGCTGAGTGCAATAAAGAGAGGTAGGACAAAACCTTCAGCAACACCCATACACGTATATATGTACTGCAGTCAGACACAGGACACTTCAGCAGACATTACATCACAATATAGAGCAATACAAAAAGCTTATCTAAAATATTGCTTGTATCATCGCAGGATACTAGCTTCTAGGATACTAATCGACAATACAACAAATCTTAGTTACTAGGAGTGCAGCAGTGTGAATACAGGTGCAAGCGCACAGGCCCGTGGGGAGCCCGTGAGGGGGAGGGGGTTTGTGCATCCACCAGGAGGAGGTAGAGGAGGACACGGAGAGTGACTTAAAAACGGCGAGGAGACAGTTATGGTAATATTGAAGGATGCCCGTAATATTAGCAAGGGAGTTTAGGTGTTTTCTGTTGGCACGAAGATTCTTTGACAAATAACTCTGATTCTTACTTTTGGCTTTAAGAGCGGGAGCGAGGAATGGAGAGAGTTTTTAGGAATAGCGTGCGGAGGAGGGGAATATCGTTAATACTCGCCTTCCTTGATATTTTGGTGGAAATAGGTTTCTGTAGGCACAAACTTATTCATTACACATCTCCTCGGTATGATATGTAGACTCTCACTTCACAACGCGTAACAAAGTCGGAATACTCGTAAATACTATTCCACCATATTACTTAGAGACTAGCCAATAGAACTCCAATAATATTTTAGTCTTTCGTCGGGTTCTAGAGATATGTCTTTAGAAAGATTCGGGGTGACACTCGCACGTATTTTCACTTTAGGTCTCAACCCACATTCTCGTCCTTCAACTGGATATTGTGTTCTGATTTACCCCAATGGAGATTACATAAAGTTACTGCACAATACTTATTCCAAGAGAAAGGGAGTCACACTTAACCTACTTCACGGGCTCCGGCGTAAGGCCCGTAGGACTGGGGCCGAAGAGGTCTAGGAACCTCTGGGTCAGGTCCCGGCGTCGCGGGGGCGTGGTGAGGTCTCGCCCGGGTGTCCTAGGGTGGGCCGGAAGAGGCGACAGACTGCGGTTTCCCACGACCAGGGGCACCGTCAGGGGAGGACTGCGGCAGCGGCTGTCACGGGGGCCCGACAGGTGTGTCTGCTCGAAGGCCACGCGTAGGGAACAGAGGCCGGGGGAAACAGGGAGGTCTCTCTGAGATATTCTGGAGCGAGACCCCTGGAGTTCAACCTCCGGTTGTGGAGACGTCCCTCTCCTCACTACACCCTGGGAGCTACCATCGATCGTCTCCACCTGGACATTGGGGGAGCAACCATTGATCGTCTCTACCGGAGTGCTGAGGGAGCGACCGTTGATCGTCTCTACCTGAGCTTTGGGAGAGCGACCATTGATCGTCTCTACCTGGATTTTGGGGGAGCGACCATTGGTCGTCTCTACCTGGATTTTAGGGGAGCGACCATTGATCGTCTCTACCTGGGCTTTGGGGGAGCGACCGTTGATCGTTTCTACCCGAGTTTTGGGGGAGCGACCATTGATCGTCTCTACCTGGATTTTGGGGGAGCGACCATTGATTGTCTCTACCGGAGGGCTAAGGGAGCGACCATTGATCGTCTCTACCTGAGCTTTGCGGAGCGACCGTTGATCGGAGCGACCATTGATCGTCTCTACCTGGATTTTGGGGGAGCGACCATTGATTGTCTCTACCCGGATTTTGGGGGAGCGACCATTGATCGTCTCTACCCGGATTTTGGGGGAGCGACCATTGATCGTCTCTACCCGAGCACTGTGGGAGCGACCGTTGATCGTCTCTACCGGAGGGCCAAGGGAGCGACCATTGATCGTCTCTACCGGAGGGCCAAGGGAGCGACCATTGATCGTCTCTACCGGGGTTTTATGGGAGCGACCATAGATCGTCTCTACCGGGGTTTTATGGGAGCGACCATAGATCGTCTCTACCGGGGTTTTATGGGAGCGACCATAGATCGTCTCTACCTGTTGGGAGCGACCATAGATCGTCTCTACCTGTTCACTGTGGGAGCGACCATATATCGTCTCTACCTGTTCACTGTGGGAGCGACCATAGATCGTCTCTACCTGAGGGGCGCTGCCTGGAATATTGTTTCTGACTCCACCCCTAGCTAACTCGGTGATTCCGCCACGCGAAGGTAGTGTCTTTCACCTACAGTGGCGTTGACGTGGTGGTTGAATGTCACAGGGGCGCACGGCCCGGGCTGACATACGTTGTTGTTGCCCGGAATGGTGGTGGCTGGTGGTGGCTACCCCGTGGGGTCCGAGTGGGGGTGTCGGCATTCTCGTGGGCGAACTCCGTTGTTTCTGGTTCGCCTCATTGTCGGGGATACTATGGTATTCTCTGGAATATTCCGGAGTACCGTATGTGTGTCCGTTAAAGCCACGCATTTCACCACCGTGTTCTTGAAAAAAAGTCACGTCCCTGTGGCTGGAGGTGGAACGCTAGAGTGTTGGAGGTGGTGTAAACGGGCTGGAGGTGTCGGAGTGTGTTCTGCCAGGCGACAGTGTAATAATTTTCCTCCTGTGCTTGGTTATAGGTGAGGAAGAGGGTGGATGGGGCGGTGGTGGACTGGAGGATATTTAACAGGTGGTGTGGCCCGCGGAGTCGGTGGTTCTTGGTAAGGGTAGGGGCCCATACGGCCCGCTTAATTCTCATGTTGCTTTGTGTGGCTGTCGGTGTGGTTGGAGGTTGAATGCTGGATAGAGTGGGTGAAGGCCGGGTTTTGTGTCGCGGTAATGCGGCGTTGAGTCTCTGGGGAGTACAGGTAGGAGGGATTTGGGCCTGATGTAGCTTGACGGTGTGTGTGTATCGGGTGGGTGGGCATAAGAGTCAGCCGGAGGGGGTGGTGGTGGTGGTGGTTCTGAGGGTGGGTGTGGGTGGGGAAGCAGGCGTGCGGGGTGTGCGGGGTCGGTTAGCGCGGGCCGTCACGCGCGTTGGGGACGCGGAAGAAGGTGAGAACGTCGGAGTGGGCGTGCGTAGGTGTGGAGGGGAGAGGGCGGTGGTAGTGGGTTGTCCTGCGGAGTGGGCGGGGCACGTGGGCTTGGGTGGAAAGGGTGAGGTGGCGGAGGGAAGGGGTGAGGGTGAGCGAGGCGTGGCGGGTGAGATGTCAGGTGTGGTGCAGGGGGTGGTGGAGGCTGAGGTGGTAGGGGAGGTGGAGGGGGATGGCGAGGAGGAACCATCGCACTCGTATGTGGAAGTGACAGGCGGTGCGGGAGCAGGGGGGGGTTGGGGTTGTGAGGTCGGCAGTGGAGGTGAGGCGGCAGGAGAGTTGGCTTGGAGGGTAGGTGGCGAGGAGGGAGTGCGATCTTGTGGTGCCATCCCGGTGTTTGGTGGTGGAGTGGTCTGGGCGGTAGCAGGGCTCTGTGCTAGTGGTGTGGGGTACGAAGCTAGGGGATGGTGCGGGTGTGGGGGCGATGGCGGACGGTGTGCGGTGCTGAACCCGTGGTGGCCTGGCAGGGGCTGTGGAGTGGGATGTGGCAGGTGGGGTGTGCCGTCGGAGCCGAGGAAAGGTGGGGTGAAGTGTAGGGGGAGAGAGAGACGGTGGTGGTGGGGAGGTGCGGTCTCGCGGGGTTGTTTCAATGCTCGGGGATGAGGAGGAGGGTGTGATAGGGAAGGTGAATGAGTTAACTTTGTGGGCGGGGAAAGCAAACGGTGGTGAAGTGATGGCGGTGGGTGGCGCGGGGTGGGAGATGGAAGGCAGTAGACAGGGGGAGGTGGTTTTAGGAAGTAGGTTAGGGGAAGATGTGGAGAGGGTCCTAGGAGGCCTGTGAAGTGGGAGGCCGGTTTTGTGTTGCGGGAGTATAGTGGTGTGTGGGGTGGGAAGGTTAGAACTAGGGGCAGGAATAGGGGAAGGTAGAACAGAAGAGATAGTGAGAGGGGGGGAAAAGGAAAGATAACGTTCTCCCCTGTCGTAGACTGGGGAAGAGGTG
>NW_027642632.1:0-14572 GCF_032717465.1 Coenobita brevimanus | reverse complement strand
TCAGTCTTGTCCAAGTCCCACATTGCTGGCGGTGTAGATAACAGAAGTCTAGGATGAACCCCATCTTGCAGTCGCACAGCACGAAAAACTTTATTCCAAAGCGATGGCGTTTGCTTGGAATATACTGCACGAACCGAAGACGGCCCCTGAACAAAACCAAGGACTCGTCGATCACTACTTTCTTGAAGGGCCAAAGGAACATCATAAACTTGTCCTTGATCATGTTCAGGATTCCCCTCACTTTCCATAGGGGGTCAGTCTGGGAAGGCTCATCGTTGTTGGCAAAGTGAAGGTACGTCATGAGTTGCCTGAAACGATCCCGAGTCATGTACTTGTTGAAGATGGGTGTGGGGCAAAGAACGTCAGCACTCCAGTACTCCTTGAGCTTGTGCTTCCAGTTATGTGGCATCAGAAGCATCAAGCCGATGAATACAAATAGTTCCCGGATCATCACAGGAACCCATGCTGCCATCCGCTACGTGGATGGCGTTGCACCTGCTCACCTTGACGAACTGCAGCACATTGTCCTTCGTACCTGTTCGTCTCGGTACAA
Source organism: Coenobita brevimanus (assembly GCF_032717465.1). NCBI lineage: Eukaryota > Metazoa > Arthropoda > Malacostraca > Decapoda > Coenobitidae > Coenobita > Coenobita brevimanus. The sequence goes on along the minus strand of NW_027642632.1, from coordinate 14,019 downwards.
ATCTGCTCCATGACTTCATTATCCAGGAAGGCCAACAGGTAGTCCAAACATTCACAACTCTCGGGGACAGGGAAGTCAGCTCTGGATCCCACCCAGTGGAATCAAAGGGCAGATCCTCTGGCACAAAATCAGAGCCCTCAGACCACACGAAGGCGTCCAGAGTGCCCTGCCTAGGCTGGGAGTGGGTGGGTGCGGCGGGGGTGAGGCAGGCCGTGTGGCAGTGGGTGAGGCAGGCGGTGAGGCAGTGGGTGAGGTAGGCTGTGTGGCAGTGGGTGAGCTAGGTCGTGCCTGTGTGGTGGTGGTGGTGGTGGTGGGGAGAGTTGGAGAAGGTTCAAGGTCACTCGCAGTAGCCTGGGTGGTGAGTTGCCTAGTGCGGTAAACCTTACCACTAATTTTAACACTAGGAGACACTTTCCTACTCATGCCAGCATGAACACGGGGCCTACGAAAACCTCTACGAAAACCAGACTGCCTACTTCCCTTCCAAGGTGGTGAAGGAGACTCCGAAGACTCAGGAGAAAGCACAGCAGACGAAGATGACGAGAGAATGGGGCTGGGGTGCGAGGCGGTATGGCAGCAGCGTGACCTGGGGGTAGGGGACAATGGTCGGCCTGAGGAGAACAATGGCTGGGTACCGGGGTCACCACTTCGCTTCCTCTTGGCCCCCTTGCCATACGCCACTCCCTTCTGCACTGGAGCCTTGCCTGATGAGGTGCTAGGCACAGGAATTGTCTCTTCCTGCACCTCAGACTCAGCACTTGATAAAGTGTCTGATTCAGCAAGGCTCGATAACACTGCAACATCACTACCGTAGTCCATAGAGGCTTTCAGTAATTCTAGGCCTATAGCAGACTCACTCAGGCCCTTTGCTCTCCCTAGTGAGGGTTTGGACGGGGTAGAGGTCACAAAGCCCTTTTTCACGAAGAGTGAGACACGACTCATAACTCATCCTACTCACTCGTCTTCACTCAAGTTACTCATCGCTACTCATTCACTCACCACAACTACCAGTGTGGGAAGTCGACGTCATCATGCGTGCTTGCTGAACAGACGCCACGTCAGTCAACACACCACCTGCACCACCAGTCACACCATTCCCACCACGGTAAAAATTAGTGAGTTACATAGTTACTTCATTTATACAAAACACAGTGATAGACAGTAAGCTTCTGCACAAACATATAAAACGTGCTGTATAGTTACAACTTAAATACACATGCTTACTTCAGTTATCTGCATAACTCAAACACTAAATAATCACCAACAATAAATATTCTACACAGTATATATTCATTCATTTATTATAACATTTATTTACTACCAACGAGTGTTACCATTTATACCTACATAAAATACGTGTTTCATACATACAGCTATACATTAATATATCTACAAAGTGATAAAGAAAATATGCCCTCACAGTTACTCAGTGAGCGATTAAAAGAACTGTATTTAACATTTATTAATTAAAACTACCTAGTGGAAACAGATAAATTAAGTTACAAGGTAAACTAGAGAGAAAAAAAAATGGCCAACACAAATGACGTTAGCAAGAGTGAACATCTTCAACACAATCGTGAAGACAATAATTTCCACACAGTGCTGACACACATATTACCCACGAAAGGTACAAGTGAACAACAAGTCAGTGTATATAGTTAATACTGTATATAGTGTATATATAGTTTTTATATAAAATAACAAAATATGGGACTATATAATATCATTTTATAATCTCTGTGCAATATAAACTAAACTTTAAAAAAGTATCCCAAGGAAATTAGCCAGTAATTATGCAACCATGAACAACATGGAAAAAGCGTACACAAGCGAAGAAAAACAAACTATAGAAAATCAATACATACAAAAAAAGAAAGAAAGAAAGAAAGAAAAAGTAAGAAAGAAAAAAGAGAAATAGAGTAAGATCACATAACAAACAAATGAAAATAAGTGTAAGTGTTACTACATATGCCAAAATACCACATGTACTACAAACAAAAAAGCAAATTGTTGTCTCCACAAGCAAGTGGTATGACACATCATCATATCATCGACCGCAGCATATGTTAGGACTGCAATTATTACAATTATGTAACTCCATATTATAATTATGTAACGACAAACGATTGCATTATATTACACTTGCTACAATTATGTAACTACAAACAATATGTACCAATTTATGTAACAGTTGCTTTAACAAGATGTAACTTTTATGTAACTTTAACTACAATTATGTAACTAGAAACGATATGTAACAATTATGTAACTCCATATTATAATTATGTAACGACAAACGATTGCATGTTACACTTGCTACAATTATGTAACTACAAACGATATGTAACAATTATGTAACGACAAACGACTGCATTATGTTACACTTACTACAATTATGTAACTACAAACAATATGTACCAATTTATGTAACAGTTGCATTAACAAGATGTAACTTTTATGTAACTTTAACTACAATTATGTAACTACAAACGATATGTATCCTCATTATGTAACGACAAACGATTGCATTATGTTACACTTTGCACAATTAACGGTTTAGCATTAACAAGATGTAACTTTTATGTAACCTTAACTACAATTATAAGGCCAAGACACTATGTAACAGTTGCATTAACAAAAATGTAACTACAGTTATAAAGGCCAACACAATTATGCATTTCACTACAATAACCCAAGTACATACTGTATTACAAAGTTAAATAATTTACTTTAATGCATTTATTCAAATATGTATACAACTTGTTTAAAATGTAATATTACAGAATAATCACAATTAACTATAAATATAATATGTATACACTGTACAAACAATAATATAACTATTACAATATTATGTATTTCAACTTAATTAGCTTATAAGTTCATTATAATGTGTATATAATATGTTAGGACTATTAATCTGTCGATGGTATTTGCCATTTTCGCGCATGGCCGAGCAATGTATTAGGACTCCATATTATAATTACAAATCATAATAGATAAATAGATAAATAGATAGATAGAGACAGTATAGAAGGCAGGGAGTCAGATGATGAGAAGGTATTGTGTCTGCGAGAATCGAGCAATGCTAAATATGCTTACACACTCTTAACTCAAGGAGTGCTTTATAGGCACACGACAGCGCCCTAGTGACCATACACACACATACACACATACTCACACACAGGCTTCTAGAACTTTCCATCACAGGGAACACACGTGATACATCTTCTGTTTCACCAGAATTTAGGAAAGAGAGCTTCAGAAGGAGGTTAGCCACAGAACAGGCAGGTCAGAGAAGGAGAGACAAGCCATACAAGAGGCAGGTTAAGCAGGGAGAAGGGCTTGGCGGATAGAGAGAGAGACAGAGAGATAGCTAGCGGGACTGGACTCCTATACTCCGCTTCTGTGTGAGAGACTTGTTAATATTTCCAAGACAAATAAAAATAGTCCCATACTATTCTTTACCTCTCCTGTAACTACACTGACAAATGGGAAGCTGACTCCAAGATATATAAAATACTGCTCACATCCACAAGTCTAATATATATATAACTCAACCACAAAGGAACCACAAAGTCTTTTTACTGACAGAGGTAGACAGATAGACAGACAGACACAGGAGACAGACAGACAGACAGACAGAAATAGAGAGTAGGGGAAAGGTCATGGAGAAAGGGAAATGAATATAGAGATATGCAACAAGACAGACAGACAAGGTCATTCTGGAGGCTTTTCCCTCAAATTCTAAAAATTCATAAAAGTGTATAGACTTTTTTTATAGTAATGAATCTAAAAAAAATGTAATTTCTCATATGCAGAGAGAGAGAGAGAAAGAGAGAGAGAGAGAAGAGAGTGGAGGTGGTGGGAGGGAAGAGTTGTCATTAGCGCCTTTGATGTGACCGAATCCAGTTAAATTGCCCAGTACAAAGTATGGCAACACTGTGGGAACGGGGAATCCCCAAGAGGGACAACGCCCAAAACGCTCTTCACATAAAATATTGTAGATGGACCATAGGTGTGAGTGGAGTATTATCTCGTTAAAAACTTTTAGAGCTAGGAGTTAATATCCTGGAATGAGTTAGTTGCCAGATGTCACAGGGGGATGCAAATTTATGAATTAAGAATGCTAGGATGTTACTTGAAAATAGAAACAAGGGACTGACTTGTGAAATATTAAGTAGTAGGAGTTTTACTTTATGCCGGCTACTACTTCGCCGATTTTCTAAGGATGAGAATTTATAAACTTTTTCTCAACAGTACAACAGCAGGACACTAAGTTGACCTCAAGGCTTGCTGTTTGTTAGTACTGTGTTAGCCTCTTGAGTAAGTGACTCCACCCCTGACAATGGTCAATAACTAATGCTAATAATAATAAATAGGTTCTTGCTGGTGCTTAACTCTGGCTGGCAACAAACGGATTTGAAGCTTGATACAAAAGAACTGGCTTATAAGTAACCAGTTATGAATAATGTAAAAGAGTTTGTGCAAACTAGGAGCGGCAACTAAAATTTAGCTTAATGTGGAGTAGAAATAAAAAACACGTGTCTAATTACATTATGCTTAAAAATAAGAACTGTAAATTTATTGATTACACTAAAATAAATTTTACGTTATACTGAATCTCAAAAATGAATTCAAAATAACAAGGGAACATACTCTCACTCGCCAAATTCAAAAGTTAATCAGACTTCAGCCTAGAAAAAAAATGAAACAGAAATACTGGTCTACTGGAGGGGAGCCAGGACGAGTAGTCTGGACGCCTGTGATGAAACACCAAAATGCTGCTATTCGCTAAGCCCGCTTTGCCAATTCGCCCATCTAGGTGGAGATTCAAGAACTCACTGAACAACGGAGGCGCTGCTCTATGCTGGGCAACAAACGGTCCTACCCTTGAGGGAACTCAAAGCTAACTAAATTAAAAATGGGGAAAAAGAGGTAGGGGCTGGCAGTGTTTGCTGTGAGAAGTAGGCATGGCCTAACTTCAACGGTCAACGGAAAGAAAGTGTGGAATCTGATATAGGTCTCGTCACAATAAATCACTCAGTGAAAACACTAATGTCGTGGATAAGAATGGTCAATTGTGAAACAGTGACAAATGTTCTGGAAACCCATCCTGATCAAAGGCTGAATACAAGGATGGTTGAAAATGAGTGATCCTCCTGCGGGAATTTCACTAGAGTTCGTGGTTTTCTCATCTAAAGTACAATGTCACGAATTTATAAATATGCTCATGCGCGATTCATGACATTACGCCCCGCATCAAAATCAAATTTTTCTTCAGAAAAATTTTCCATATACATAAATATAAATCCTAACTTAGTCACACAAGATTCACGCTGTGGTGTGTGTACTATCCTGCTGCAGGAGAAAATCACAGTTGCCAATGAGCACGTAAAAGCCTTGTATTTACATTAATAGAAACAAGCTTGGAGGAAAAAACTCCGAGACAATGGCAGTGAAAAATCCTGTACTCAGGTCAACTTTGAGTGAAAAAGAAGTTCACTACATTTTTACATTAACAACTAATTGTCATGTAGTGTGATCCATGTAATACACGATGTAGGTGTGACAGTTGTGGTGTAAAATCTGTGCCTACGTGTAAAATTACTATAATACAAAATCAATAGTAAATAGAGACAAGGCAGAAGAGAAGAGGCGGCAGCATGCGGCAGAGACGATCAGCTGATCTGCACAACAAAATTCCCACGACCCGCTCAGCTGCACTCCTGCGAAAGCAATCAAGGTGCAGCATCAAAAGTGTCATGATGCTGACAAACAATTTTTATTAAATTACAATTTCTTCTCTCTCTGCCTAGCGAGTGAGTATATATGCTACAAAAGAGTACGCCCTTAGCCGAAAATTTTAAGTGGCAGCCAAGCATTGTACAATCGAGGTAGCCATTATTTTCTGTACTGAATACATTTTTAACCCCTACACCATGCGGGCTTGTTTACCAATGACTTTGGCGTGTGCCGCGGGGTTATTTGGGCTCCGACAGACTCTCAAAAAATATTTGCCAAAATCAGTTATTAGGTCCAAGAATAATAAAATTACATATGCTTATGGCACATACCTTCAGCTTTCTCCCTGGAATGATTGTTGAGCCTTCTGTCAGTTACCGTCAGAGACTTGTGGGAGACCTCTGAAGTAGGGTAACGAAGTCTCCACTTTACACTTCCCGACAGCCCGTAATATGATTACCACAGCCAGATACAAACACTATAAACACTATCTCTCCTACAATTTTCAAGAAGTTTGGGATCCTATTACTCCTAAAAAAAAAAACACTGTGAAAGCCAATGGAAATTACGAGCTGCGTCTGATCGTAAAGCACTGGCACTAGTTCGCTTTTGTTACTTTCTGTCATTTATTATTCATAAAACCCTCACACTTTTATATTTCTATTACTATATAACACTTATATATATCTACAGTCTTTATCCATAAGTTTCCTTCAGTAGTATTAGTTTATTGTCACTGTAGGGGATTCAATTTCTTTCAGTAAAATACGTGAGCATTCACTTTCTCAGTCCCTGTATACTGGCTATTGAGAGTGAATGTCACTTTCTATCTTCACTTACTCATAACTCATAGCATTCAGACATGCTAGAGTGAAACTTCTCACTTTCATTACTCCTAGGGTATATACTCGTATTCTTATAATACTATTCATTTACATTTTCTATTTACGTTCTCCTATTTTATTTGACGTTATTTACATTTCTATTTTATTTACACTGTGTTATGCACTGTCACTTGAAATAACTTATAAAACTATTTTCCATTGTTCACGTATATTTCATACATTCATTACTTGGTCACTCTGCTGTTTACACACATTATTTACACATTATTTACAAATTCCACTGCACTGTTTTTACTCAATAGAAAGATCGTAGTCATCTCTTTTATCAATTGTCAGCCCTTTACCTCTTTCCACACACGAGGTTTAGTAGGGGGTAAAGGTCACAGGGCCATTTGCATGGGGGTGAAAAAGGCCTTGAAGTCCAGCAAGAAGAAACATACGTACTCTCGCTTGAAGATGAGAGTAAACTGATAACTTGGAGCGAGGGGCCAGCATGGAGGCCTGCTTTAGGGGTTGATTCAGAGTTACCAATATTGGTTCTTGAAACAGCTAAGTTCTGTAGCACTGATATGATTGGCAGGAAATCTAGATGGAATACATTATAAATTTGGTAGTTCCAGGTGAATGTAAATATCACTATAGGCTTCTCCCTCTCCTCTCCTTACATGTATATTTATTACGAAAATAGATTAGAGACCTACTTAGGAGATATATATTCAGAGCTACCAATGTTATATCTTGAAACAGCTTCTGTCTAGCACTGATATGATTTAAGCAGGAAATCTAGACAATACATTATAGAATTAGGGTAGTTCCAGGTGAACTGTAGGTGATATCACTCTAGGCTCTCTCCCTTCCCTCCTTAGGATATGTATAGGTTTATTACCCGAAAATAGATTATACGGCATATATCTCAAGGGGAAAAAAAACAGCGAAAAATTAGCGAACGAGTGCACGTAGAGGTGTTATTGGTCTATGATGATTAGCCAATTCCAGGTAGTATGGCACTCTCACTTACCTTATTTCTTTCTTTGTTTATATTATTTGGTATAAGAATAGGACATAGGGCTTTCTATTTCAATGGATGAAATCATGTGAAAAATTCCAGGGAAGATTTACTTAGCGTAGCACGGCATAAGGCAGGCGAGAGGATAGGGTAATGGAGGGGGGTAGGGAGGGAGTCAAGAACGGGGAGAATTGAGCTAAATTGTCCACACAATGGGATGGGAGTACAGACGAGAGATTAGGAGTGCTTGACTGAGTGTTGGACATTGGCAAGTAACTGATAGATGATAAAGCCCCGCTTGGAAGCCCGGGTGAATTCAAATAACACAGAAATCACAAAAGCGATGCCCTCATGTATGATCCCTTGCTCCCAAAGCGTCCACGAAAGTGATGCCTCAAGCGGTTAAGGGGTTAACTGGGCAAGAAGCGTGGTCCCAGGACAGAATCCTTCATAGGACCCTTATAGTTTACTGGTTAAACCCTACTCTGCTACTTATGATTAACATTGGCAAGCTGGAGAATCCCAACGCAATCTCTGGCAGGTCATATTTTAACACCCAGTGTGGGTGTGAACACTCATGTGGATGGAATGTGCATCTCCTCCGGGGAATCCTCCAAAGTGAGGCCCACAGTCTCGAGACACTCCAGAAGTGTAATTCAGACACAGCCACAGGATTGTCCTTACGGGGTTTCAAACTTCCCCTTAACCTACAGTATGACATGTATATACAGGTCCTGGACGTGATGTGGCAACCTGTGGGACCAATGGGGCAAGACATCAGGGTCTGCAACTGGCACATCACCACTGTCCTGTCTCTCAACTGACTCTGAGGATTATGGGTAGTGGATTCAAACGGCACAGGAAGGACATGTCCTTGATTGGTGTTGCATTGAAACACATTGCAGGAACTACCAAAGCTATCTATTTCTTGTCCCATTTCCTGGCCAGAAAAAGTCAACAAGTATACGGCCCTGGGTTCTTCCTTTTGCCCATGTGACCCCCTGAGGCTGAACAGTGACCCCATTCTAACACTCTGCTTGGTGATACTTAGCAGGAACGTGACAAACTGCAGTTGAACGTCGCCCCTTGGGGTGTTCATGACTCATGGTAGTGGAAAGCAGTCCTTGTTTAAGAGGGAACTTGGCTCTGGCCTCCCCGTGAATGTTACTTAATCATCTCTACCCTTTTGTTTCTTCCGCACGGCAGCACGTGTTGGGTCAAGAGTTTTGTTCTTGGACAACATCTTGACTACAAATCAGACTCTTGCTGCGATGCAATGGTCACCGGGGTGACACAGTTTGGAGCCTCGGCCATGGCTCGTGTTCACTGCAGCCGAAGTCTGAGTAGCATCATCTACAGATGGCAACTCATATACTTGGCACCTAATCCCATGTTGCCTATAATAAGGTCAAAATAAAGGATCTGGCATGACAACTGCAAGTGTCTTACCAAGTGCAAAATCGGAGATGCCACCTGGATACTGTGCACCTCAGGGGACAATCTCACTGGTCTCATCAATAAGCCAAGCTTTGGGTCTGTCGACCCTGTGCATTCCTCAGGCCGAATCCTTTCTCCAACAGTTCACAGCAGGGGAGACTAGTTACTTCTCACGCATGCTGTTTGTTAGTACTGTTAGCCTCTTGAGTAAGTGACTCCACCCCCTGACAGTCAATAACTAATGCTAATAATAATAAACAGGTTCTTGCTGGTGCTTAACTCCCTGGCTGGCAACAACTTGGATTTAAGCTTGACACAAAAGAACTGGCCTATGTACCTAGTTATGAATAATGTAAAGGGTTACAAGTGCAAACTAGGAGTGGGTGCAAATCTAAAATAAGCTTAATGTGGAGGAAATAAAATACGTGTCTAATTACATTAAGCTTCAAAGAAAAAAACTGTAAATTTACTGATTACAATAAAATAAATTTACATTATTTGAATCTCAAAAATGAATTCAAAATAACAAGGAGAATACACTCACTCGCTCATTCAATAGCTAATCAGACTTTAAGCCTCAGAAAAAACGAACAGAAATACTGGTCACTGATGGGGAGCCGAACGAGTAGTCTGGGCGCCTGTGATAAACACCAAAACTATGCTATCTTACGCTAAGTCCGCTTCGCCAGTTCACCAAAATCTAGGTGGAGATTCAAGAACTCACGTTGTACAACTGGAGGCGCTAAGCTCTGACGCTAAGCACAAACTGTCCTACCCTCGAGGAGACTCAAAAGCTGACGCTAAATTCAAATGGGGTAAAGAGGCAGGTGCTTGGCCATGTCTTGCCAGAAAGCGTAGGGCGTGTCCTCAACTTCCAACGGTCAATAGAAAGAAAGTGAACGATATATGCTCACAATCAAATCACTCACTGAAAGCACTAATGTCGTGGATAAGAATGGTCACTTGGTGAAAGTAACAAATGTCTCTGATAACCATCCCGATCAAAAGTGAATACAAGGACGGTTGGAACTGAGTGATGCCCAATGGGAATTTCACTAGAGTTCGAGGTTTTTCTCACTAAAGTACAATGTCACGAATTTATAAATATGCCCACGCCGAATTCGTGACAGTATCCTAAAATTCTTCGCCGTTACAGTGAGACCTGGACACTGCAAAATCGTTGGAAAAATAAATTAATCCGTTCTCAGAGAGCAATGGAAAAGATCAATGTTCGGAATATCTTTTAAGAGAAAGAAAAAGATCAACTTGGGTGAGAGAGCAGACAAAAGTCAAAGATATTAAAGAAGTTATGAAAGAACAGAAATGGAGGTGGGCAGGCCACATAGCAAGAATAAGGGATAATCGATGGAGCAAAAAGGTTGACTGACTGGACACCAATAGATTGTAAGCGTAGCAGAAAAAAGGCCAGACAGGAGGTGTGGAGGGATGAGATAGACAAAATTTGCAGAGAAAAACGTGTCAAAGATTGGCTCAGTCAAGGAAATTTGTGGAGAAAGGTTGAAGGAGGCCTTTGTTCAGCGGTGGACTTGTAATGGCTGATGATGAAGATGATGATGATACATATATATATATATATATATATATATATATATATATATATATATATATTTATATATATATATATATATTTATATCGTCATCATCATCATCCAGACCTCCTTTCCCACTCAAGGGCAGGTTGAGGAGAAGCAAAATCCAGACAGAATTTGTCCAGTCCAATGGGCCATGCTTTCATTCACTCATCATTCAAGCCCCCGGAATCCTGGCTCTTTCGGATACCCCCAAAGCATTCACCACGTTCTATAGCTTCACATAAACGTATCCGATTGAGTCAATCCGGACACTGCCACGTTAAAAAGGGGTGCCAATATCCCTGATTATGCACTTCTCCTCACAACATTCATTCAGCTAGCTCGATCTCTTGTCAGTTCCTTAGCCTTACCGGCTTCCAAACCTCTCTTCCTCACACACTCATCCTCCATTTCCCTCCACCTTCTCCTTGGCCTACCTCGTCTCCTTCCTCCTTCAAATTCACTCAGATATACCTTTTCACCACTCTGTATGTATCCATTCTCTCCACATGACCATACCATCTTAGTACATTATCTTCGATTCTGGTGTCCACCAAGTTCCTCACTCCACATCTTTCACGAATCACATTATTTAGCATCCTATCCACCCTCTGTACTCCACATCCATTCCTCAGCAGTCCCATCTCCACTGCTCTTACTCTTGACTTTTCATTTTCATGCCACACCATAGTCTCACATCCATTTTGCTAAAGTTGGCACTAACACTCTCCCATGTAAGCCTTGTGCAGCTGCCGCACTCAAGCCTCTTTCTTATCAAGGCCTTCATTGCAGCAGCTCCTTTTCTTCCTTGTGTCACTCTACTTTCCACTTCTTTTGCACATATTTCTCTCTTTTCTATCACTGTATGGGGGTACTTGAACTCTCTCACCAATTCCAGTCTCTCTCCATTCACTGTAACATCACAATGGGAGTCACCGCCTCTCTTAATAGTCATCGCTTTACTCTTTTCTACATTTTCTCTCAAGGTACGACGCTCTGAGACATCAGCAAAACTCTGCACTAGTCTACTAAGTTCTTGTCCAGTACTTGCAAGCAGTACTGCATCATCAGCATATAACAAATATGAGATACTCCGTCCATCACAATTCATTACCAACGCCATTCCTTCTCTCCATTACTCGTATTTTTAGTTCTCTCATCACCCCATCCGTATATATATTGAACAACCATGGGGACATTACACAATAACCAATAGCACGCCCACACCGATCATGAACTATGTATTTTGATGCCCATTAACCCTTACACATGCTTCGCTACCATCATAAAAACTCTTGTAGCAGCACCTAGCAGCTTACCATCTACACAGTACATGCGCAAAAAGGCTTTCCACAATTCCTCTTTGTCTACTTTGTCATATGGTTTTTCTAGATCCATGAGCTCTATAAACCCCTATATGGTCCTTCTCACTTCAACCTTCTCTGCTATCTGTCTAACACCAAATATTTGATCCCACACTTCCTCTGCCACTTCTGCGGCTCTTCCTGTTCATCACTCACTAGGACTTCTGATATCTCTCTTACTTTATAATAATTCTTCCATATACCTTCCCTACCACGCTCAGTAAACTTATGCCACAATGATTCTTCAGCTCACTTCAACTCACCTTTATTTTTGTACAGGGGGTACAATCACAGCCTTTTTCCGCTCTGCAAGCACAGTTTCACTCATTTCCATGCTGTCTTACATATCTCCAACAAGCACTTCATTCCACTCTCTCACTCAACGCTTAAGCATCTCTCCATACATCTCACAAACCCCAGCTGCTTTCCCATTTTTCAGCCGCTTCACAGCACTCTTGACCTGCGCGAGTGTCGCGTTTCCTGGCACAGCCTTCCTTCTCTGCACAGCTCTAAAACCAACCATGTTTACAGCCGCTCTGCTATGTCTATTCCCATTCATCAGGCTTTCAAAATATTTTTTCCATCTGGTCCTTACTTCATGTCCATGGAGTTAATAATCTATCACCTACATCCTTCACACCGCTCACATTTCATTCCACTATAATTTCTCCATTTCACCACCTCTTTCCAGAATAACTTCCTATTTTCAGGGTAGTTTTTTGCATTCATTTTTTCTTCCTAGATCATCATTTACCTCCTTCTTTTCACTCTTCACTAGTCTATTTAGGTGCTTCTTGCTCTCAGTATATTCAGTTCTTATTTCAACTGAACCACTGTCCTGTAACCACTTTTGCCACTTCTTCCTCATTTTCCTCTACTCCTGTAATAACCTCATCATCACACCACATACCGTACCTTTCTTCTTTGTTGTTACTCTTGCCTCATCACACACCGCTTTAGCATTCCTAACTAAGCAGTCCCTATATACATTCCACAGGCTGTCAAGATCCATTTCATTCCAATGAACTGATTCTAACTCCTCCTTTACTTTGGTCCTGCAATCATCTGCCATTTCTTTGATCCTCAGCTTCTCAACTTTTAGTTTTTCTCCTTGACTGCTCCTTTCTCTCCTGATCCACTTCACTCCTCTCAGCTTGCATACCACAATCATAAGATCTGACAGACCTCCACTTACGTTTACACTCGACCCTCACAGCCATCATAGCTCAACAAATCCCATCATCGACCTCTCTACGAGCACGTAATCAATCAAACACAACACTCAACACGATCCCCGTTCCCTCTAAACCATGTATATTTATGTTTATGATTGTGCATGAAATACAAGTTACAAATGTACAACCTCCTCTCCTTAGTCGCTTCTCATTATCATTTTCTCCTGGTACTCGACATTTCAACCATTAAGTTATCCTAAGGACCAGTGCCTACTCTTCCATTCATATCACCCATTACAATCACTTTATAGCTCCTGGGCATTTTCTCCCAGCTCATCCCAAAACCTATTTTTCTCCCACACACTCCTGTCCTCACACGGTCCATATGCTACAACCACCACCACTTGCACCTTCTCAGACTTTAACTTGACATACATACACCTCGAGCTGACACATTTGTAGTGTCTCATTCCACTCTGTCACACCTCAATTCATCAACAAAGCAACTCCTTCCTTGTATCTTCCTCACCCATCCATACCCGATCTTACACATTTTCCCACCCTCCCACTTCTCTTCACACCCTTTCATCTTCGTTTCACACAATGCCATCACGGCATATATATATATACAGTATATATATATATATATATATATATATATATATATATATATATATATATATATATAAAGATATATAGATAGATAGATAGATAGATATATATAGATAGATAGATAGATAGGTAGATAGATAGATAGGTAGGTAGATAGATAGATAGATATAGATATAGATATGATGTTAGTTGTAGCAGCAGTAGTAGCAGGAATTAGTAGTATTAGTGCTAGTAGTAGTAGTT
>NW_027642631.1:0-4995 GCF_032717465.1 Coenobita brevimanus | reverse complement strand
GTTGGTATAAAACCAAAGAAAGCGTAGCTAGCAAGTGTAAAAGTGTTTGCGCGCTGCAGAAAATAACGCAAGTGAGCGCTGCTGACCGCGGGTCAACGCGCGGCAAAATACGCCGTAGTTTTTTGCATTTTTCTCGACAACTTTGAGGCCTAGGATCACCGTTTTTTACTGAGATGAAAGAGAATGAAATTGTGCATAGGATAATGAAATAAAAACATAACGGTGCCGAGAACAGCTCTTCGCAAACCCTCCCCGAATAAAAAAAAAGTTGTTTTCTGTCGAAAATGGGTTTTAATTTTTCGCTTATTACTCGAAGACCATATCTCGTATCAAACTGGGACCTCTCCCCAATTCGAAAGCTAATAAAATCATTTTTCTATTGATGGTTTAACATGTAGAGATTGATTAGTAAACATTCGACCTATGATGTTGGGAAGTGAAATCTACGATCCCGAATGTTTATTCCGAGGGCTTCAACGTACGTAGTTTTTTTTTTTTTTTTTTGCTTATCGTGTAGAACAAACATCGACGAATAAGAATATTTAGGTTTTGTGGCAAAATAAATATGTTTGGGTGGTGAAAATAAGCCGAGAATACACATTTTTGGAGCTCGCGGCGGCCGGGGGGGGGGGAGAAAGCTCGCTCGTCATATCCCAACGTCACACCTGAAGCGCTGACCATGCTTGTTGACTCAAATATTGCTATACTTTTACTTTCTGTGTTGATTCTGCCACGTCCACTCCATTAAGCCTCTGTTGGGTATAGGGATGTACCCAGAAGGACAAAGACTTTATAACCTTCTTTGGGTGAGTTTTGAAGTTGTATAGACCACAGCGTAGAGACTCAAACTGTGATATAGACGGTATATGTGCAGCATGTCAAACTAATAGACTGAAAAGACCTAAAGACATAGAGCGGCTATTTATGATGACCGCTGCTCAATATCAGGTTGCTGCTGCTATACCCGGTAGTATTTTTATTCTTTGTTAGCTATATGGCACATGGTGAACCTTTAGGCAGTCATGTAATCATTTTGATGAAGGCCATTGCTAATAAAAACTTTCAGGTAGGGTGTTAATTTTCTGATAAGCAATATATTCAACCTGGTGATTAAGATGCAAACTATAAGTGGCTACTAATAGGAATTTATCTCTGTCACTTGCCAGACGCCTTAATTCCCTAAGCCGGGGTGGCAACAAACAAATCGCCTCCATGTCGCTCTGCCCCCCGCCATTTCATTGCGCTGCTCCCAGCTCACACCCCCCTCTCTCATATACTGTACATCACTCCATCTCTCCACCTCATCCTCGGCCTCCCCCTCCCTCTCCCTCCTCTCCACCTCACTCATATACACTATCCTCGTCAGTCTCTCGCTCTCCTTCCTCTCCACTTGGAAATGCTTATGATGACTAGTTTGGTAAAAGAAGTGCAGATGTGCGGACTGGTGGTGTTAGCGCAGTGAAGAGTAGACCTATTCCAAAATACTAACAATGCTAGCGAGATGGAGTGCAGCTCATGTCCGTGTTGTCTGGGAGAGTACCGGTGGTGCTTATGTGGCGAAACAGAGAGGTTGCCGGGATGACACACTGACTGAAACTGACTCATCTTGGATGCTGAAGCAGCGGGACAGTCTTTAAATATTCTTCGCCCCCCGACTCCATCCACCAGTACAGCCCAGAACCTAGGAGAAATCTCACATTTTCTCACTAAATGATGCACATAAATTATCTATCTACAGTATGTGTCTATTGCCAGACGCCTTAATCCCGTACGGGATGGCCACAAACAAATCGCCTCCACGTCGCCCTGTCCCCCGCAATTTCACTGCCCTGCTCCCAACTCACATCTCGCTCTCTCATATACCTCTCTACTCCATCCCTCCATCTCATCCATGGGCTTCCGCGCCCTGGCTCGCCCTCCACCTCACTCACATACACTCTCCTCGTCAGTCTCTCACTCTCCATCCTCTCCACATGGCCAAACCACCTCAGTGTGTTCCTCATAACGCTTCCTATCACATCCACATTCACACCACAACGCTCCTTTATATCCTCATTTGTCAGCCTGTCCCTTCATGTGACTCCACAGGCTCCTCTTAAATAACTCGTTTCCACTGCTCTCACTCTTGACTTGTGTCCTTCCAAGAATGTCCAAGCTTCACTCTCATACGTTAGAGCTGGTATCACAATACTGTCATGTAGTAACTTTTTCATTTCCATGCTCACTTCCCTGTTTCTTATCACTGCATTCAAGGAACCAGCAACCTTTCTTCCTTGCTGTACCCTTTCAAGCACTTCACCCTCTAAACGTCCATCCTTACTCATCACACTCCCCAAGTACTTAAACGTACATTCTCCATTTCCTCACCATCCAGTCTCACTGTACATTCACTGACTTCACCTCTCTCAAAGACAATCACTTTACTCTTCCCTACATTCACCTTTAGATTCCGTTTCTTACACACTCTCCCAAACTCATCCACCAAGCCTTGTAGCTCCCCTTCGTCTTCACTTAACAACACAGTATCATCTGCAAACAACAGTACAGGGAGTTTCCAAACACTATCCCCTCTCACCAGGGCCACTCCAACATCGACTACACTACCTTGTACCTCTTTTATTACCCCATCCATGTACAGATTGAACAACCATGGAGACATGACACATCCCTGTTTCAAACCAACTTTCAAAGAGAAAAATTCACTTAGTTCACCATCCACACGCACTGCAGCCTTCACACCATCGTACATACTCTTCACAGCATTCAACAACTTCCCATCTACTCCATATGTTCTTAACACTTTCCACAATCCTTGTCTATCCACCCTGTCATATGCTTTCTCCAAATCCATGAAAGCCGCATACAACTTCTTTCCCTTTCTCTAGAAACTTTTCCACTAAAGATCTAAGAATGAATATCTGATCTACACAACCTCTTCCCTTCCTAAAGCCTCCCTGTTCTTCTCCAACTAATTTCTCTGTTCTTTCTCTAACTCTGTCTATAAGTATCCTACCATACACTTTTCCTATTATACTAAGAAGACAAATCCCCCTATGATTACCACACACTTCTTTTTCCCTTTTTCCTTTGTACAAGGGAATAATTATACCTGACTTCCAATCCTCCGTGGCTCTACCTTCCTCCCAGGCCCAATCTGCACATCTTCCTTATTCATTCTACTACTATCTCTCCCCATGCTTCAGCATTTCACCACACACTCCATCAATTCCTGGAGCTTTCCCCGATTTAACTTTCTTCATTGCTTCCACAACTTCTATCCTACTGATTTCTTCCTGTCTTCTCACCTCCCTCCTTCTCCCAGCCATTCTCCAGCCAATTATACTCTCATTACTTCCATCCTCTGCATTCAACAATTCCTTAAAGTGTTCTCTCGATCTGCTCACTTTTTCTCCCTTCTCCACTAGTAATATACCATTTTTATCTTTCACTCCCCTGCCAACTTCACTTCCACCCTGTCTTACTCTTTTCACTTCTCTCCAGAACATTTTCTTACAGTCCCTCCACTTTACACTCAAATTCCTTCCAAATTCCTCATCCACTCTCTTCTTACTCTCTCTTACTAATCTTTTCACCTCTCTCTTTCTTTCCACATATAACTCTCTCTTCTGCCTCTCAACTTCTTCCACGCCCCTATTTCTCATCCATTCATTGTATGCTTTCTTCTTTTGTGCCACAGCCTGTTTCACCTCTTCAGTCCACCACGCTGTTCCTTGCACCCCCTCCGTCTTCTCTTCCTTCCACACCACATCACATGCTGCACATATTTCTTCTGTAAATATCTTACACACACCTTACACGTCTCCCATCTGCTCCAATTCCATATTTGCCCAATCGTTCCTCCACTTCTCTCTTATACTCTGCCTTTTTCTCATCCTATTGTAACCTTTCCACTCTCCTTGCAACTACTCCTTCCTCTCGTCTTTCCCTTCTTCTATTCCTCCATCTTACTTGCATTCTAATTCTGGCCACCAGCAAGTAGTGGTCAGAAAGTCCACTCCCCCAACCTCTATACACTCTTGCATCCTTTACACATCTTCGCATCCTTTCATCCACACACACATAATCAATCATTGCCTTCCTTTCATTCAGTTCACCACCCACCCTTCTCATCACTCGCCATGTATACCTGTGGATCATTTTATGCCTGAAGAGGGTATTGGCTATCACCAACCCCCTCCCAGCACAAATGTCCACTAACGCACTCCCATTCTCATCTATCTCAGCAGCCACACCCCACTCACCAACTATTCCATCCACCTTCACATTCCTCCTCTTGGCAGTGCTAGGCAGTGGCTCCAGGCGGCGTCGCTGAAGGTAGTCCTGGCACTGTAGGCGGTCTGGAGGTGTCTGTGAGTGGCGCCTGGGACCTGATGGCAGTACCTGCCCAAAACGCTGAAGCAGCTGATAGACACAATTCTTAGAAAACCGCCTGAGAGAGTAGTTACTGGCTTCCTGTTCTTGATCTTATACAGGATGAAGGCGTTCAGCATGCATATATCAAGCAAGTGCAAGAACACCTTCCTGTACCAGTGACGGTTCCTCCTCAGGCAGTCAATCTCTCCAATCATCATATCGGACTTGTCCACCAGCCGCATATTGATGTTGTAATCAATTACAGCATCAGGCTTCATCACAGGATCGCCAGTCCTTCTGTCGACCTTCCCTGTGGCTTGCATTTCTCCCTTGTGGACTGTGGTGAGCAGATTGACGATCCTCTTGTCGTGCCACCTTATTGCCAGCATCTTGACGGATTTCTTCAGGTGCATGTCTCCCCCCTTTAATCTTTCAGCCTCGGGGAAGGCAGGGTAGTGTGCCCTATTGCTCCTGACAGTGCCACAGGATCCGACACCGTGCTCTGAAAGGTACTTGGCGAGTTTGGGAGCTGTATAATAATTGTCCGTATACAGGACATGATTCCTGCCAAAGTACTTTTCCAGAAGCACTTTCACCACAGAGCCAGAGAAGCCAAGGGGG
>NW_027642630.1:0-4995 GCF_032717465.1 Coenobita brevimanus | reverse complement strand
ATCTCCATTTTATACTGGTACGACACTTGCAGTTGTCATGCCAGAGGCTCTATTTGACCTTATAGTAGGCAATATTCAAGGAGTCAAGGATAGTTGCTCCGATGATGACGCTACTCAGACTTCAGCTGCTGCGGTAACACGAGCCATGGCTGAGGCTCCAGACTGTGTCACCCCAGTGATCATTGAATCGCCGCAAGATCTGATGTGTAGTCAACTTGTTGTGCAAGAACAACATTCTGACCCGACACTTGCTGCCGTGCGGAACAAACAAAAGGGTCAAGTGATTAAGTATTCACGGGGAGGTCGAGCCAAGTTCCTTCGCAAACAAGGACGGCTCTACCGTGAGTCACGAACACCCGAGGGTGAGGTTCGACTGCAGTTTGTCGTTCCCGCCAAGTACCGCCTAGCAGTGTTACAATGGGGTCATTGTTCAGCCTCAGGAGGTCACATGGGCAAAAGGAAGACCCAGGGCCGTATCCGAGCTGACTTTTTCTGGCCAGGGATGGGACGAGACATAGATAGTTTTGTCCATTCCTCCAGTGTGTGTCCAAGTAACACCACTAATCAGGGACATGTCCTTCCTGTGCCATTTGAAACCACACCTGTAATCTCTGAGTCAGTTGAGAGACAGGGTAGTGGTAATGTGGGTGTAGACCTGATGTCTCACCTACTAACTGCTTACTAACTAGCAACCGTTGTATGTTGGGTTCCATAAATAGGCAGCCTCAGAGATTTGAGTAATCCAAGGACCAGCCTGGTTCCCAGTTAAAAGTGTAGACCAGACGTCTCACTCGTTGGCCCTACAGGACACAGTATATCCAGGGCTTGTACATACATGTATACCATAAGTTAAGGGGGAAGTTTGAGAACCCTGCAGAGACAGTCCGAGGCTGTGTATGAATTACCTTGTGGAACGTCTCGAGCTGTGGGCCTCTCTGAGGATTCCCGGAGAATGCACATTACCCACATGAGTGTTCACACCCACGGTGGGTGTTAAAACGTGACCTGCCCGAGATTGCGTAGCGATTTTCAGCTTCCTGTATTAGTCGTAAGTGTAGAGTTAGGTTAACCTGTAAACTGCCCGTTCTAAGCAATTTGTGAATTCAAGAACTGGCACGTTTCCTGGTTAATAATGTTAGGTTAACCTGTAAACTGCCCGTTCTAAGCAATTTGTGAATTCAAGAACTGGCACGTTTCCTGGTTAATAATGTTAGGTTAACCTGTAAACTGCCCGTTCTAAGCAATTTGTGAATTCAAGAACTGGCACGTTTCCTGGTTAATAATGTTAGGTTAACTCGTAAACTGCCCGTTCTAAGAGATTTGAGTAATTCAAGAACTGGCACATTTCCTAGTTAATAAGCGTTAACCAGTAAGCTATAAGGGTTCTAAGCAATTTGTGAATTCAAGAATTACGTTTCCTGGTTAATAATGACAAGTACTGATTGCTAGGCAGAGAGAGAGAGAAATAACAGTTTTGATGCTCCACCTTAATTCCTTTCGCAGGTGTAGCTGGGGAGGTGCAGCATTGCCGTGCAGATCAGCTGGTCGTTCCTGTCGCATGCTGCCGCCCCTTCTCTTCTGCCTCGTCATCATTATTTTACTGTAAATTTGTATTTGTCATTTTACACGTAGGTACAGATACACTACAACTGTCACACCTACACCGTGTATTACATACACTACACTACATAACAATTAGTTGTTAATGTAAATGTAGCGAACTTTCGCTCAGTTTGACCTGAGTACAGGATTTTCACCGTCGTCACGGAGTTTTTCCCTCAAGCTTGTTTCTATTAACGTAAATACGAGGTTTTTTCGCTCACTGGCGACTGCGACTTTCTCCTGTAGCAGGATAGCACACAAACCACAGTGTGAATCTTGTGTGACTGAGTTAGGATTTATATGTATGTATATTGAAATCTTTCTTCTGAAGGAAGAAAGATTTAATTTTCATGGGGCGTAATGTCACGAATCAATTCGCGACATTTCCCTTTTGTGAGAAGCCACGAACTATTAGTGGAAAACTCACTGTGTATCGCTCAGTTAACCGTTTCTCTCTCCATTTCGGGGTATACTTTTCAAAACATTCGTCACTGTTTTCAAAAGTGACCGATTTAATGCACGTCACTAAGTGCTGTACTGAGCGATACTATTGTTTCTTTATTGTTCGCCTCTGCTTGCCTTGACCGTTAAAAATGCGGCCTACTGCTCCCTTTGTCTTTCTCACGACTTACTCAGTCTAGTGTTTGCTGTGACGGAGAAAGGTTCTGTGCTCAAGAAGTGTGAGAGGTCAGCTAGCACCCCAAGCTCCACTAGTGCAGTTAATCCCAGTACTCCCACCCCCCGGGTGATACATAGCATTCATCGACCGGTATTTCCTTTTGTATAATCCTAGTTTTAAGAGTTTAGTTAAGGTGTTTTTTTTTCTAGGCGTAAGTATTTAGCTTTTGTGTGAGTGAGTGAGTGTGTCTCATTAATTTGATTTGAATTGTAACGTTAAATTTATTTTTTTTGATCAATAAATTTAACAGTTCTTTTTCTTGAGCTTAATGTAAAGTAAAATCTTGTTTCATTTCTCCAAATTAAGCTTATTTTCCATATAGCTCCTAGCTTGCATAAACGTTTGCCTTCATAACTGGTACTTAGACCAGTCTTGTTGTATTAACTTAAAATCCGTTGTGCCATAGGAGTTAAGCATCAGCAAGGACCTGATTATTATTATTAGTATTAGTTATTTATTGTCAGGGGTGAAGTAACTTTCTCCAGAGGCTAACAGTACAGTAATTCAGCAATTGTGAGTAATTAGTCTCTGCTGTGTACTGTTGAGAAAGTTTATAAATTCTCGTTCTTAGAGAATCGTAGCAAGTCAGCGTAAAGTAATCGTTGCTTGATGTAGCAAGACAATCATTGTCTCTGCTCTTCAATATTATTGAATATTATAATATCAATTTAAATAATATTTAAGCATTTATATTTTAAAAACACTTTGATATTATAAAAACCCCGTGACAATGAATATGCTAGTATTATTAGCAGTTCTATATCCTTATCTTCATTTGGATCAACATATTACAACGCAGGATTCCGTGCAAGCCACAGACTGTCATTATACAGTGTGTGTGTGTGTGTGTGTGTGTGTGTGTGTGTGTGTGTGTGTGTGTGTGAAGTTTTACAGCATATGTGTGGGTGCGGGTGTGGGTGTGTGACAATTTGTGATGGGGGTAGGGCGAAGTGTAGTGAATATGTAATGCGAGTGTGGTATTTGTTAATATACGTGTGTGAATAAGTGGCGACCACGACTTGCTGTATATCCTCTTTCCCTTTAACCTTTGGCTGTATTATATTATAAATATAAGGTCATTGCATGTTGCATATTTATATAGGATTATGGTTTGGGAATAGAACCTTAAACACCATACAAAAACAAACACTAAATGTGTTGAAAAGGCATTATGTGTTACATATTATGTGATTATAAGGCTTCTTCTGGTAAGAAAGATTATAACTTCAAGTTAACAAATACGTGTAGGTCCAACGTCTGTGAAGCTTAGCTTGACCGATTTCCTTTGATGATTATGTTACGTTATACTATAGCAAATAATGTATATGTAATATATGTTCTATATTGTGTTGCATGTTGTATATCAATGTAAAATATGTTCTAAATTGTACTGCTATAGATAATACTGTAGTCACCCAGTAGACGTTCACTTACATCAATCAGGCAAAAATTTCTGCTGTTTAAATCGTTGTGATTGAAATCACATTAATGAACAAAAAAAATCATTGTAACTGAAGTTGAATAAATTAATGCACATAAACGTTCCTATTTCCTGTATAAGTGACCATTACTTGAAATCATGTCATTGAGCAAAATATACAGGTATATGATAGTGTCACATCAGATATAATATCAGGCCTTAGTATGCTAATAAAGATAACATTAGTGTGTTGTACTGCATGATATAATATCAATCATATTTAAAGGATTATCAAAATATAAGATTTTATGCTACTTTTATTAGTAGTGGGTCCAACCACCCTCCTTCTCGATCACCTCCCGCAGTCTGTTTGGCATAGAGGTGACATGATTTCGAATGAGCTGGTGGTGGTGCCTGAACAGTTCCCACTGGGCATGGACGTGGGCCATTAATTGAGCTGCTGTCAGTTCCCTCTCGGGCTCCCATGATTGGACAATATTCCCCCATACATTTTCAATGGGGTTCATGTCAGCTCCCTTACTAGGCCAATCGAGTAGCTGAATGTCATCTCGACCTCTAAACCATTCAGTTACAACTCTTGCCGTATGGATGGGACAGCGGTCCTGAACAAAAAGTATAGGCCCAGGAGGAAAAGGATAGTTCTGCTCTTGAATTGAAGGGAGGAACACATTCTGCAAAATACCAATGTATTTTTCAGCCGTGAACCTTCCCTCTATCCTTATGACATTTCCAATGCCGTGAATGCACATCCACCCCCAGGTGTTGACTGTGACGTGTCCACTTCTGGCCTCCTCGAAAATATTTCTACGGTCATATCTGCACGTGAATAGAATAAAAAGAAATCATTAATATATTATGGTTTATACATAGTTCAAACGCTTCGGGAAAATCAGCATTTCCAAGTTCTAAGGTTCATTTTCCTCAGTTTGTTGGATATATTTTACAGGGATTGCAAATCTTAATAAACAGTACTGCAATAGTTCGTAATACTGAGAGATAGGGAGAGATAGAGATAGAGATAGAGACATCATATATACATATTATATATATATATATATATATATATAGAGAGAGAGAGAGAGAGAGAGAGAGAGAGAGAGAGAGAGAGAGAGAGTAGAGAGAGAGATAGAGAGAGAATGGGGATTTGTTATCAATTATGGTAAACCGATAAGTTGGGGAGAAAGGTTTTTAAAAAGAGTGTGGAAGAGCATTAGGCAACTCAGGCCATATGGCGGAGCTCCGTAGATCGTTTACCTGGCTCTACTGCTCATGA
>NW_027642629.1:0-4995 GCF_032717465.1 Coenobita brevimanus | reverse complement strand
TTTGCAGGGAAAATAATTTAAACTATTCTTACTGAAAGGTTTAATGCTTCACTCTGACGATGCACTATATTTTGTCTCCATACCTTTTGTTTTCTGAACTTGTTTTGTTTTCTAGGGGCCAAACAGACGTTCCTTAACCCCTTCAGCATTTGAGGCCTTTACTAAGTCTGGACGTAGCAAGAATAAAATTTTAATATATCATCATAGAAAAGTGGACAGTAATAAAGACTTTGCCATTCCCTGTGTTCCATGATGTTCCTGTGTGGTGTTTCAGTGGTGGTGTAAAAGTAACGGCGACACAAGACAAGACGGTGCAGGTGTGGTGCTGGGGATGTGGGTGGTGGTCGCGTTGCTGCTGCTGCTGCTCGTCATATTGAAGCAGCTGTTGAAGAAACCTGACGGGCTGCCACCAGGTGAGAGAGAGAGAGAGAGAGAGAGAGAGGGGGGGGAGGGGGTTACTGTTTCTTTGCCATTGATATCTACTACGTGACAGGAGCTAAGAGGGATAAGTAAAGCCAGTTTATAATGGTAATGATATTGATGATTTATTTTCATTTGACAGAACTGAACTGATCTTATAGGTTAAATACCCAGTCGCGGTTGCCTGAAATTCGATGAGGCTTAGTTTTGTGGTAGGAATGAAGCTCCTTGCTTAGTAGCTAAGAGTGCCTTCAGTCTGATAACACTTGGCTATCAGCTGAGCTGAAAGGAGTTGATCATTGTTAAAGGAGAATAATGCGCTAAAGTATTTCATACTGTACTGTGTCCACTACCTTAAATTACTAGCTCGAAATTTAAAATGCCAAACTGTAACCAGAGATGAACACTAATATATGATGCTGCACACAACGAAATGCTGCCTGTTCGGTTGCAGGTCGGTTGCATTGCTTTCTTCTGCTAGTGTACTGCAACAGAAGATTAACATAAGGACATGGTGCTGTGCAGGGGAAGATGTTAAAAAAATACTCTAAGGCTGTCAGTAATGTAACATTTAGAAGAAGAAAAAGACTTGACAAAAGGACAAAATCTCCTTCAAATTAATGTTGACGAACTAAAATTTCAATTTTTGTCAGAGGATGAGCTGGAATCCAGGAATGTTTCTGGACGGCAGCCCATTCATTGCTGATGCACATATCTGAACTGCATGATGTACTTGGTTGTTTGTTCGTTTGTGCGTTGCTGAGTTTTTTGTACAGCCCTGTGAATTCATTTAATTCCCGACAGGGATGGACTGTGGACTGCGACTGTATATGGGGGCTTGAAATATCAAGGAATATAAGTAAGAAAGCGCTAAAATGGGAGAATTATCAAAAAGAAGTTTGCAGTGATATATTCCAGTTATCCATTCATTCATTATTCAAACCTTGTTTCGGCCTCATTTCACAGACCAAAATAATACACACAAGAATATAATTCGTAATATGGGTACTGTGGGATCGAGATCATTCAGTCAACTGCAGAGTTAAAGAGAGTTGAACTTTTTTTATATGCATTTACAAACGGTGCATAGCCTCCTGAAACATCGTATTACATCATTTGTTAGAGTTTTTTCTTTCCACGACTTCCATACATTTATTATGAACAAATTCACTTACCATACCCAACAGTATAAGCCTACCGCACATTCTCCTACTTCAGAGTGATTCTCATTAATTTTTCGTCATCCTGTTCATATCCATCCCCTCTGTAATTGTCCCATCTAATCAAACCCAGTTTTTTACCCTGTGATCAGTAGACTTCCGTACACCACATCTTTTTCACGAATCTCTGTTACTAAAGATAGTGAAGAGCAACAGTTGTGTTGATAACAAAGGATAGGAAACAGCCACGGCATTTGATATACGTTAAAGTAAGAGAGAATAAGGCAGAACCCGCTCCATCCACCTATACACACACATATATACACACACACATTGCACAGACATGACACACATTGACACACACACACACACACAGGAAACCCTCAAGGTGAACGACAAGATAATGAAACAAAATCCCAGAGAGTATATTGAAGTTGAGTTTCTAATTTCTTTGTCATTGCAAAAGGTTTCAACAGCCCTGAAGGGAATCGTCTTGTGTGTGTGTGTGTGTGTGTGTATGTGTGTGTGTGTGTGTGTGTGTGTGTGTGTGTGTGTGTGTGTGTGTGTGTGTGTGTGTGTGTTATGCGAGTGAAGAAGGGAACCAAAGGCTAGGATCTCGTAAAACAGTTCCTTCCAAGAAAAAAAACAAAAACAGTACCAAAGAGAACCAAGTTCAAGATCCGTTCATTTCAGGATGCCTGGACACACTGCGTTTGAAAGACTGGAGATCATAGGGAAGTTGGAAATACACAGACAGAGGGAGACAGTTCCAGAGTTGACATGTTGCATAAATGAAGGACTGAGTAATGGTTAACTCTTAAATTGTAGATGGTTGGACAGAAAAGGGATGAGAGTTTGTTGCTAGAGCCTGGGTGCTATGCAATCTGTCGTAGAGGTGGAGGAATGCATGCAGACAGTTCAGAGGAGCAATGACCATTGAAGTAAAGAGGAAAAGAGATAAAGATGCAACAGTGCGGCGAAGAGATGGAGGTTGAAGGGAGTCAGTAAGAGGAGGAGAGTTAATGAGACGAAAAGCCTTTTTGACTCCACCCTGTTGAGAGAAGGGGCTGTATTTGGGGAGCCTTCCCACACATGAGAGTTGTACTCTACACAGGGGCGAATAAAACTCGTATATAAAGTCAAGAACTGTGAGGGGGTAAAGAAGGAACGGAGTCAGCTTAGTACACCTAACCTCTTAGAAGCAGATTTTTGCAAGAGATGCAATATGATCCCTTCCAAGATAAGTCCCGAGTGAATGAAACCCCAAGTACATGTTCAAGGATGATTCAGAATTGAGCTACATATTATTAAACATTAGTGGGTACTTCTGTGGAAGATTTTGTCGGGTTGATAGGTGTAAAAACTGAGTCTTTTGATGCATTAAAAACAAGAGTATTTTTTCCCCAGTCAGAGATAATGAGCCAATGTCAAGACATTAGGTGTGCCACAGCCTCATACATTGTTGAAGCGCAACTGGTGAGATGGACGTTGCAGGAACCGAATGGAAAGGTGAAGTGTGGAATCACCAGCGTATAAGTGGATAGGGTTAGATGTACAGCTTAGATGATCACTGATGAATAAAAGGAAGAGAGTTGGTGATGGTGGACAGAGCCCTGGAGTATCACCACTGTTGAAAGATCTAGAAGAATGATTGCCATCAACAACAGCGACTATAGAACTAACAGAAAGGAAGCAGTAGCAGAAGACGCAGAGAGGAAGGATAGAAACCGTAGAGTGAAGGCAGCTTTGAAATTAAAGATTTATTCCAGACTCGATCGAAAGCCTTTGAGATGTGCTTCAAGTGCAGTGGCAAAGTTTCGCCAAAGTCCCGAAAGGAGGACGCACCTAGTCTGAAAGGTAGGTGAGAAGATCGCCAGAGTGGACCGTCCCTGACGGAACCAATACTAACGATCAGAAAGAAGGTTGTGATAAGAAAGGTGCTTTAAAATTTTTCTGTTAAGAACACTCGAAAACTTTTGAGACACAGGATGTTAAAGCAATTGGACGATAGTTAGAGGGTTGGGAATCGTCACCCTTCTTTGGGACTGGGCTGAATGAGAGCAAACTTCCAGCAAGAAGCAAAGGTAAATGTTCAGAGACAAAGGCGAAAGAGTTTACCTAGGTAGGACTAAAGCACAGAAACACAGTGTTTGAGGACAAGCCAGGAGGGACTCCACTAGGTCCATATGCCTTGTCAGTATTGAGGCCAGTGATGGCAGAAAATATAATTAGCCAAAGAAATTTTAATGTCAGTCATGAGGAAGTCAAAGGGGGAAGTGATGGAGGAACAGCACCGGAATCGTCTAAGGTGGAATTGGAGGAGAAAGTCAGAGCGAAGAGATCTGCTTTATCAGTAGAAGAAATAGTTAATGGAGCTCATAACTGTCCTCACCCCCACCCACCCTCTGTATAACAGTAGACATTAAAACTTAAGATTTTCAGTAGTTTATCCATAGTAACATACAGCCATTTTCTATGTCAACATAACATATACAGTCGGACCCTCAAGATTCCTTGCTCAGTTCGGCATGCCAGATTTTTTTTTTTTTTTTTTTTTTTTTTACGTGTCTGACACTGGGCAAAGGCTTCAGGGCCTATTTCTCGGGGGCAGTGACCAATCCTAAGGCCCAGTAGTCTTCCTACATAAGCCACCACACTTCCACATGTCACCACTTCGGCGTTAAAATCCACCATCCATATTGAATACATGCTAGGGCTGTCTCATACAGGATTATGGTGTACCATATCAAGGGGGTATTTTTGAGACATGTCGGCGGGTCATCTGGTAGATCAGGAAAGTCTGCTTTTAGGAAATTCAGATTCTGGAAACTTATACTTTCCTCAGCTGGGATCTTGATCCTGGGTCCATTAGGACCGCAGGCCGCCTCTCTACCGATTCAGCCACCGCCTCTGATTGTAATCTCGACAAAATGAGGCTGTTGTTAAGGGTTTGCTTGGGAGGCTGTGTGTGTGTGTGTGTATGTGTGTGTGTGTCAAAAATTATATACCTTTTTCTATAGTTCACACACACACACACACACACAGTAAGATGTGCTTTTTCACTTAAAAAGAAATAATGTGCATAGTACCTACCTATCAAAATGTACCAGTTCATTATAAAACACATAACTGTTTGAAATTTCATGAACCCATAGCGAATATTTTCTGAGTTCTGGCCCGGAAATGAAATCTTTATGCTACCTATTGTTGTTCATCCTGTGTGATTACAGTACCTTCCTGTGGGCTTCGTCAGGTAGAGGGTAAAAAACGCTTTCAGTGACCACCATAGCATGCTGTTCCACTTCATTTACTTTATATTTAGGGATGTCCGTCACTTTCCTCGCTGATGTATCATACAGAGGAGAACGGTCAGTGGGTATTGCAAAATACTATGCCTCTCTCGGTTCAGGAACGT
>NW_027642628.1:25000-42209 GCF_032717465.1 Coenobita brevimanus | reverse complement strand
GATATGCTCGGTTGATGGCTAAGTGTGCCCAAACTGGAGATTGTTTTATAATAGATACTCATTCCTGTTCTGTAACTTAGAATTTGATGCAACCAGGACATACAGATCAAGTTGCGGGAGTGGCCCAGTTCTGTCGGGTGAAAACAAACTATAATAACTCTACTTACCATGTTACTTTTAGATAAGGAACATTATATTCTGATAAATTACCTAGGCATGGTATGTATATATATAAGACAAAGTATAGGGAACTCTGAAGGTGCAATAATCATGCAAAATCGTTGAGGCATAAAAAACTAAGCTCTAGAGAACGTCCTTGTATGCTGTCACTGAAATATACTGAAAAAATACAAATGATAAAGAATTACAACTGGGAATTGTTGCTGTCACCATGTTAATCTTCCACAGTGATGCTGACGACGCACCTACGACGTCGGAGAGAGGGGGGGACCGGGCGACTTCGTGGGGATGTGTGTCGGCGTAGGGTTATTGTGTCGGCGTGGTGGCTTGTGTCGGCGTGGTTGTTTGTGTCGGCGTGGTGGTTTGTGTCGGCGTGGTGGCTTGTGTCGGCGTGGTGGCTTGTGTCGGCGTGGTGGGGTCATTGTTTCGGAGTGAGACTTGTGGCCTCGTCGTCAGGTCGTTGTGTCGGCGTCGGCGTGGGACACGTGCAGCGTGTGTGGAATTCGGCAAATACGTCGACAGCAGCTGCAATGGTAAGAAATCACACTGTATTCAGACTTATCGAAGCTTCATGTTGTAATAAGAATGTTTGTTTACACTTTCAACTTGGAGGTACCAAACACTCAGGCAAACCAGGGCGAAAATTAGTGAAGAAAAAATACGAGCAACTACCATAAATT
Source organism: Coenobita brevimanus (assembly GCF_032717465.1). Classification (NCBI taxonomy): domain Eukaryota; kingdom Metazoa; phylum Arthropoda; class Malacostraca; order Decapoda; family Coenobitidae; genus Coenobita; species Coenobita brevimanus. The sequence goes on along the minus strand of NW_027642628.1, from coordinate 41,349 downwards.
GAAGCATAAATTCACTTTTATGGAGACAAGTTTTCAAAAGTTATGTTTGCCATGAATGGCGTCAGCTAAAGATCACATGTACAATCTTTTGCATAAAACTAAGGGCATTGCAGAAAAAAGTAAAGGCTACCTCCCATGTAAATAAATGACTTATTTTACGAAATTAAGTAACTTACGGGAAGATATGATGTGGCAATGTTAATGTTCTACAGGGACGGAGGCGTCGCACCTACGACGTCGGAGTGGGCGTGGTCTATGGCGTGTGCGTAAGCTTCGTATGCTGCAATGGTATGATTTGATGTTCTTTACTAAATTAACGTTTGACCTGAGAATATCTTAAAATATCTGCATGTGTAACTAAAACATCCATGTGCATACAAACACCTTAAGAGAACTGCTGCTGAGAGTACGTTCATCTTGCAGGGGGTGAGGAGCTGCCGAGACAGAGCTGTGATGTCGCCAGGATTAGATGAGGGCGGGAGATGAAGCGTCAGCGTGGGGAACTGTGGAAGCTGTAAATGGTAAGATGTGTTTGTGTTATGAGTCTAATTACATATCTTGGTCAGTTAAATATCTGCACGACAGTGAAAATAAACAGCCATGTAGAAAAATAACTTGGATGTCTGTTACAAACACGATCATCTTTCAGGCGGATGCTGAGGATCGGTGCCGGAGTACAGACCTGAGAAGCTGGCGGCAGGTGCACTGGTGGCGGTAGTTTTGAAGTTTGTGGAAGTGTCGTCGGAACTTGTCATGGGGCCTCTGTGGGCGTCGTCGGGGCCTGTGTAGGCGTCGTCCGGGCCTGTGTAGGCGTCGTCCGGGCCTTTGGGAGCGTCGTCCGGTCCTGTGGAAGCTATGATATTGCTGGCAGCTGCAATGATGAACAGTTTTGTTGACAGAGGTAATTTTGTTGGCATAATGGACTTGGTGCCTTTTCTTAAGTGATTTACTTGTCACTTTAATACTTGTATGTGCAAAATAGATATACGTACAGCATAACTGAAATTGTTAGTGTCATTAAGTACTTTGCAACAATTTCCTTAAGATATAATTACTGTCATAAGAGGTGCTAATGAAATAGACCAACAATAACCGCTCAGATTCCATGTCCAGTTATAGATGGCGAATAATTATGGGAAAAAATAGTTTATGTAGCAGATGAAATGACTCTGAAATAGCTTATCGGACTAGATCTGTATTCACCGACACTGGTATTACAGGAAGGGACGTGTGAGCAGATGTGCACTTTCTGAGGTGGCCAGAACAGCAAAGATGGTACTAGGAGAGGAAGCCAGAGGACGAGATGAGCAGAGAATACAAGAAATTATGCCTATGACACAAGAGGTCAGAGATGAAATGAGTGGATAACTGAACCGGGATGCCAGAGCAGTGTTGGCATTTCATCACGCCAGGTACAGTTTAGTTATGGCTTTTGATACAGGTATGGCATATGACTAATTATACTATTCAGTATAACGATTATACCGTTGCATACACTGATCAGCAATTTAGTTGCGTCTCCAAAATGCTTACATGTCTCGGCCTTGAAATTATTCTGAGTTAAATAAGATATAGTTTCAGTAGTTATTAAAGAAATGGAAGTCCTCGCAATAAAGAGCATTTTCAACGTTCTTGGTCGTTAAACTGCAGTTATTTAGGAAGACTTTGCTTCAGTAAAGTTTCCACTGCTACCTTTAAACTAAATTGCTAGTTTCTTGAATTTGTAGTTTTTAATGTATTAGAAAAATGTTGAAATCAAGCTGACATAATGAATGGCTGCATCTAACATGTTTACTTTATGGAGACGATACATTAGTTTTAGTTGGCTCAAAATTGAATCCCCGTCGTGATTGATAAGTTGTAGCATAATTAACACAGAACTTTGTGCTAGTTACGAAAAAGTGCTATGGATGTGTAACACCGTAGTACTGTCGTAGTCTGTCTGAGCTACGTAATATGGCTGCAAAAAAAAAAAAAAAAATCTCCCAAATTGACGAATGGACTGTAGAAGTAAATAAGATACCTACTTGGCAGGTGGAGTGAAGGCTTACGATGCTGAAGAGAATCCTATGGTGCAGGGACACTGGTGATGCTGACTCTGACCGTGGGAGGTGATGCTCACAGTGACCGTGGGAGATGATGCTGACAGCGACCGTGGGAGGGACCACAACAAAGAACCTCATCTGAAGGGAAGATTAGGTAAGTACTCGTACTTTGCGAAACACTGCATTATACAATGAGACAATATAACAAAGGCAAATTACCTAGTACAGTAACTGACAAAGCCAAAATAATGTAAACATACTTGACGGTAAAATGTCAATATTTTCAACAAAGAGACAGTCCGAAATAACGAATACACTGCTGTAAGTCCTGCTAATTTTATATGGCACTTACAGGAGGGAAATCATCCAGCTTGTACCACCTCAACACACTGCACGGTGCCATTGATACCTCGTCTTAAATTTACCCCTCCGAGGATGCGCTGCCTACCCAGAAGTATCCTCATCTTTCTTATCAGGTAATGTACGAGGACCTTCAACCTAACAATATTTTAGTTGACTTTACACCAATCAGTCGTTAGTCAGGATATAGTAAGTTTAGTTCGACTCGGAACACCTCCAAACACTCTGCCTTCAGTTAATCATATCAAGGCTTTGGTCACCCCTTAGTCGTCGTCAATTCTGTCATAGGGTCGTATCATTTTAAAAGAGCGCCAAGGTGTAGACATGCCTGGCTTTTCTGTATCGTTGCTGACTACACTATATACGGTAGTGGAATGCAGGCTGATCACATAAATTAAAGGTGTTTCATAAATAACTGTATAACGTTATGGACTTCCTTACACCTTTGTGCTTTTTTTAATAACTCAAGTCGTTTGCCTCTCCTGTCAGTTGCTCAGTTTAGTTTTACCACATTGTTGGCCCTTTATAAATTAAAATCACGTCCCGTCCTTAGTATTTACTCAACCATTTTCATGCTTTGTTAGACCCCCAGTCAAACACTCACAGGCCCAGTCACTGATTCCGCCTCTTGGTACATTTTACCAATTGACTTGCTGATCAGCAGTCGGCACAGTTAGTCAGTCTACATTCTTGTCGATCACATTCGCTCTAGTCAGTCCACACTCTTTATCACTCCACCCTTATGATTCAGCCCAAATCCATCACTACAAACCCTTACTGCTTCACCCCACATCCTCCAGTACTCGAAATCTTTACTGTCTGTCAGTCTACAGCTTTAATCAGTCCACAGCCTCATTGACCCAGTCAGTCCACAGCCTCATTGACCCAGTCAGTCCACAGCCTCATTGACCCAGTCAGTCCACAGCCCTACTGACCCAGTCAGTCCACAGCCTCACTGACCCAGTCAGTCCACAGCCCCACTGACCCAGTCGGTCCACAGCCCCGCTGACCCAGTCGGTCCACAGCCCCGCTGACCCAGTCGGTCCACAGCCCCGCTGACCCAGTCGGTCCACAGCCCTGCTGACCCAGTCGGTCCACAGCCCCACTGACCCAGTCGGTCCACAGCCCCGCTGACCCAGTCGGTCCACAGCCCTGCTGACCCAGTCGGTCCACAGCCCCGCTGACCCAGTCGGTCCACAGCCCCGCTGACCCAGTCGGTCCACAGCCCCACTGACCCAGTCAGTCCACAGCCCCGCTGACCCAGTCGGTCCACAGCCCCGCTGACCCAGTCGGTCCACAGCCCCGCTGACCCAGTCGGTCCACAGCCCCGCTGACCCAGTCGGTCCACAGCCCCGCTGACCCAGTCGGTCCAAAAGCCCCGCTGACCCAGTCGGGCCAAAAGCCCCGCTGACCCAGGCGGTCCACAGCCCCGCTGACCCAGTCGGTCCAAAAGCCCCGCTGACCCAGTCGGTCCAAAAGCCCCGCTGACCCAGTCGGTCCAAAAGCCCCGCTGACCCAGTCGGTCCAAAAGCCCCGCTGACCCAGTCGGTCCAAAAGCCCCGCCGACCCAGTCGGTCCACAGCCCCGCCGACCCAGTCGGTCCACAGCCCCGCCGACCCAGTCGGTCCACAGCCCCGCCGACCCAGGCGGTCCACAGCCCCGCCGACCCAGTCGGTCCACAGCCCTACTGACCCGTGTCTCCACACCCTGCTAGTCATCATCAGTCAGTCATTGGTAGTAGGTCAGTTCAATCAATAAACACGTCAGCGACACTCACCCACAACCAGCTAGTCGTCGCACACCCATGGACAGTCCCCACCTTCAAAAACTCAGGTAGTCCACACCCACTATCACCACAAACCCTTACTGATTCAGTCCACAGCCTCCATCACCACATACCCTTACTGATTCACTTCACAGCTTCCATCACTACATACCTTTACTGATTGTCCACAGCCTGCATCACTACATGCCTTTACTGATTCAGTCCACAGCCTGCATCACTACATACCTTTACTGATTCAGTCCACAGCCTTCATCACTACATACCTTTACTGATTCAGTCCACAGCCTTCATCACTACATACCTTTACTGATTCAGTCCACAGCCACTATCACCACAAACCCTTACTGATTCCCTCCACAGCCTGCTTCACTACATACCTTAACTAATTCACTCCATAGCCTGCATCACTACATACCTTTACTGATTCATTCCACAGCCACTATCACAAACCCTTACTGATTCACTCCACAGCCTGCATCACTACATACCTTTACTGATTCACTCCACAGTCTGCATCACTACATACCTTTACTGATTCAGTCCACAGCCCCCATCATTACATGCCCTTACTGATTCAGTCCACAGCCCCCATCTTTGCATGCCTTTACTGATTCAGTCCACAGCCTTGTAAAATCCTATCAGTCCACAGCCTTGTAAAATCCTATCAGTCCACAGCCTTGTAAACCCCTGTCAGTCCACAGCCTTGTAAACCCCTGTCAGTCCACAGCCTTGTTAACCCCCGTCAATCCACAGCCTTGTTAACCCCCGTCAATCCACAGCCTTGTTAACCCCCGTCAATCCACAGCCTTGTTAACCCCCGTCAATCCACAGCCTTGTTAACCCCCGGCAATCCACAGCCTTGTTAACCCCCGTCAATCCACAGCCTTGTAAACCCCTGCCAGTTCACAGCCTTGTAAACCCCTGCCAGTTCACAGCCTTGTAAACCCCTTTCAGTCCAGTCTTATGATCTATCAGTCCAACCCCTTAGCCAGACTCCCCAATTAAATTTCACTGTCAGATCGTCAGTCCACACCCTTTCACAGCCCACACCCTGTCGCAGTCCACACCCTGTTGCAGTCCACACCCTGTCACAGTCCACACCCTGTCACAGTCCACACCCACACCCTGTCGCAGTCCACACCCACACCCTGTCGCAGTCCACACCCACACCCTGTCACAGTCCACACCCACACCCTGTCACAGTCCACACCCACACCCTGTCACAGTCCACACCCACACCCTGTCACTCAGTTCACACCCTGTCATTCAGTTCACACCCTGTCACTTAGTTCACACCCTGTCACTCAGTCCACACCCTGTCATTCAGTCCACACCCTGTCACTCAGTTCACAGTCAGTCTATCCCGTCACAGTCCACACCTAGCAGCATCAGTCAGTCAGTCAGTCAGCATCAGTCAGTCAGCATCAGTCATTTAACAATAGTCAGCCAATCCAGTCATTCCACAGTCCAGTCTACTTAGTCCACAGTCCAGTCTGCTCAGTCCACAGCCCAATCCAGTTAGTCCACAGTCCAGTCTACTTAGTCCACATTGCAGTCTACTCAGTTCACAGTCCAGTCTACTCAGTCCATAGTCCAGTCTACTCAGTCCATAGTCCAGTCTACTCAGTCCACGGTCCAATCCAGTTAGTCCACAGTGCAGTCTTAGTCCACAGTCCAGTCTACTCAGTCCACAGTCCAGTCTACTCAGTCCACAGTCCAGTCTACTCAGTCCACAGTCCAGTCCGCTCAGTCCACAGTCCAGTCTGCTCAGTCCACATTGCAGTCTACATTGCAGTCTACTCAATCCACAGTCCAGTCTACTCACAGTTCAATCCACTGTCCAGTCTACTCACAGTTCAATCCACTGTCCCCAGTCCAATCCACTCAGTCCACATTCCTGTCTAGTCAGTCCACAGTCCAACAGAGTCAGTCCACAGCCACAGTCTAGTCCAGTTAACATCCACAGTTCAGCTAGCCAGTCAGTTCACAGTTCAGTCCAGTCAGTCCACACTCAGTCCTTTCCAGTCCACACCCTCAGTCAATTCCAGCCAGTCAGTCCACACCTACAGTCCAGTCTAGTCCACTACACTCCAATCAGTCCACATCTCCAGTCCAGTCCAGCCAGTCAGTCCACACCCTTAGTCCAGTCCAGCCAGTCAGTCCACACCCTTAGTCCAGTCCAGCCAGTCAGTCCACACCCTTAGTCCAGTCCAGTCAGTCAGTCCACACCCCCAATTCAGTCTAGTCTACACCCACAGTCTAGTCCAGTCCAGTCCACACCCACACACACAATCCAGTCCAGCCCAGTCAGTCTACACCCCAGTCCAGTCCAGTCATTCCACATCCCCAGCCCAGTCCAGTCAGTTAGTTCACATCCCAGTCCAGTCCAGTCAGTCAGTTCACATCCCAGTCCAGTCCAGTCAGTCAGTTCACATCTCAGTCCAGTCCAGTCAGTCAGTTCACATCCCAATCCAGTCCTGTCAGTTAACTCCCCTAATCCAGTCCAGTCAGTAGTCCACACCCCCAGTCCAGTTCAGTCCAATCTAGATAGATCACACCCACAGTCCAGCCAACCAGCCAGTTCACACCCCCAATTCAGTCCAGTCAGTCAGTCCTCATCCCAGTCCAGTCCACCCCAGTCAGTCCACACCCCAGTCCAGCCCAATCAGTCCACATCCCCAGTACAGTCCAGCTAGGCAGTTCAGACACCTAGTCTAGTTCAGTCAGTCAGTCCAGACCCCCAGTCCAGTCCAGTCAGTCAGTCCTGACCCCCAGTCCAGTCCAGTCCACACCCACAGTCCACTCAGTCCACACCCACAGTCTAGTCCAGCCCAGTCAGTCCACACCCCAGTCCAGTTCAGTCAGTCAGTTCACACCCCCAGTTCAGTCCAATCAGTCAGTTCACACCCCAGTCCAGTCCAACCAGCCAGTTCACACCCCCAGTCCAATCCAGTCAGTCATTCCACACCCCCAGTCCAGTCCAGTCAGTCAGCTAACTCCCGCAATCCAGTCCAGTCAGTCAGTCCACACTCCCAGTCCAGTTCAGTCTCAGTTCACACCCCAGTCCAGTCCAGTCAGTCAGTTCACACCCCAGTCCAGTCCAATCAGTCAGTCCACACCCCCAGTCCACTCCAGTTCAGTCCAGTTAATCCACACCCACAATTCAGTCCAGTTCAGTCCACATTCTCAGTCCACTCCAGTCCAGTTCGGTTAATCCAGATCCATCGTCCAGTCGTTGGGTTAATCAGTTAATCCACACCCTCATTCCACACAATCAGTCCACATCCAAAGTCAGTCAGTCCACACATTTAACTGATTCAGGTAGACCACATCCTCAGTCTTCACTTCCTGTCAGTATTCGTTTTACCAGTCAGTCAGTCATTACCTTTGTCAGTACAGGCCTAGTACTTGTATACGTTAACTGACTGTAATTATATTTACTGATACAGTTGGTCCAGTTAAGCTTTACACCCACGGAGACAACTATGTGAAATGTTTGATTATTTAAACCATGTATTGAATTGTTATTTTCAGCTTCCTACCCTCCACCTGCCACTTACCACCTGCCACTTACCACCTGCCACTTACCACCTGCCACTTACCACCTGCCACTTACCACCTGCCACTTACCACCTGCCATCCACCTGCCACCTACCACCTGCCATCCACCTGCCACCTACCACCTGCCATCCACCTGCCACCTACCATCCACCTGCCACCTACCAGCCACCTGCCACCTACCAGCCACCTGCCACCTACCAGCCACCTGCCACCTACCAGCCACCCACTTGCCACCCACTTGCCACCCACTTGCCACCCACTTGCCACCCACTTGCCACCCACTACCCACCCACTACCCACCCACTACCCACCCACTACCCACCCACTACCCACCCACTACCCACCCACCTGCCAACCTCCCACCCACCTGCCAACCTCCCACCCACCTGCCAACCTCCCACCCACCTGCCAACCACTACCCACCTCCCACCCACCTGCCAACCACTACCCACCTGCCATCTACCAGCCACCTCCCATCTACCAGCCACATGCCAACCATTACCCACCTCCCACCAGTCTGACTACCACTTACTCTTCCACCTGCCACCCACCACCTGCCACCCACCACCTGCCACCCACCACCTGCCACCCACCACCTGCCACCCACCACCTGCCACCCACCACCTGCCACCCACCACCTGCCACCCACCACCTGCCACCCACCACCCGCCACCCACCACCTGCCACCCGCCACCTGCCACCCGCCACCCGCCACCCGCCACCCGCCACCCGCCACCCACCACCTGCCACCCACCACCTGCCACCCACCACCTGCCACCGACCACCGACCACCTGTCACCTATCACCTGTCACCTATCACCACCACCTATAGCCCACCTGCCACCACCACCTACAGCCCACCTGCCACCTACCACCCACCACCCACCTGCCACCTACCACCCACCACCCACCTGCCACCTGCCACCCACCTGCCACCACCCATCTGCCACCTACCACCCACCTGCCACCACCCACCTGCCACCCACTACCTACAACCCATCACCCACCTACCACCCAGCCACCCACCCATCACCCACCACCCACCCACCAGCCACCCCATCACCCACTCTGCCACCCACCTACCACCCACCCACCTCCCACCATTCACCCACCTACCACCCACCTGCCACCCACCTACCACCCACCTGCCACCCACCATCCACCCACCTTCCACCCACCTTCCACCCACCTTCCACCCACCTACCACCCACCCACCCACCATCCACCCACCATCCACCCACCTACCACCCTCCCTCCCACCCACCCACCACCCACCTTCCACCCACCCACCACCCGCCTGCCACCCACCCACCCACCACCCACCTCCACAACCCTACCTACAACCCACCTACAACCCACCTACAACCCACCTACCATCCACCACCCACCTACCATCCACCACCCACCTACCATCCACCACCCACCTACCATCCACCACCCACCTACCATCCACCCACCACCTACCCCCCACCCACTACCCACCACCTACCCCCCACCACCTACCCCCCACCACCTACCCCCCACCCACTACCCACCACCTACCCCCCACCACCTACCCCCCACCTACCCCCCACCACCTACCCCCCACCCACTACCCCCCACCCACTACCCCCACCACCTACCCCCCACCCACTACCCACCACCTACCACCAACCCACTACCTACCACCAACCCACTACCTACCACCAACCCACTACCTACCACCAACCCACTACCTACCACCAACCCACTACCTACCACCCACCCACTACCTACCACCTACCACCCACCCACTACCTACCACCTACCACCCACCCACTACCTACCACCTACCCACTACCTACCACCTACCACCCACCCACTACCTACCACCTACCACCCACCCACTACCTACCACCTACCCACTACCTACCACCTACCCACTACCTACCGCCTACCCACTACCTACCGCCTACCCGCTACCTACCGCCTACCCGCTACCTACCGCCTACCCACTACCTACCGCCTACCCGCTACCTACCGCCCACCCGCCACCTACCGCCCACCCGCCACCTACCGCCCACCTGCCACCTACCGCCCACCTGCCACCCACCGCCCACCTGCCACCCACCGCCCACCTGCCACCCACCGCCCACCTGCCACCCACCGCCCACCTGCCACCCACCACCCACCTGCCACCCACCACCCACCACCCACCTGCCACTCACCACCCACCTGCCACTCACCACCCACCTGCCACTCACCACCCACCTGCCACTCACCACCCACCTGCCACTCACCACCCACCTGCCCACCCACCACCCACCTGCCCACCCACTACCTACCGCCCACCCACTACCTGCCGCCCACCTGCCGCCCACTACTTACCGCCCACTACCTACCGCCCACTACCTACCGCCCACTACCTACCGCCCACATGCCACTCACATGCCACCCACCACCCTCCACCCACCTGCCACCAACCTGCCACCTGCCACCCACCTGCCACCCACCTGCCACCCACCTGCCACCCACCTGCCACCTGCCACCCGCCACCCACCTGCCACCCGCCACCCACCTGCCACCCGCCACCCACCTGCCACCCGCCACCCACCTGCCACCCGCCACCCACCTGCCACCCGCCACCCACCTGCCACCTGCCACCCACCTGCCACCCACCACCCACCTGCCACCCTCCACCCACCTGCCACCCACCACCCACCACCCACCTGCCACCCACCACCCACCTGCCACCCACCACCCACCTGCCACTCACCACCCACCTGCCCACCCACCACCCACCTGCCCACCCACCACCCACCTTCCCATCCACCACCCACCTGCCCACCCACCACCCACCTGCCCACCCACCACCCACCTGCCCACCCACCACCCACCTGCCCACCCACCACCCACCTGCCCACCCACTACCTACCGCCCACCCACTACCTACCGCCCACCTGCCGCCCACTACCTACCGCCCACATGCCACTCACATGCCACCCACCACCCTCCACCCACCTGCCACCCACCTGCCACCTGCCACCCACCAGCCACCTGCCACCCACCTGCCACCCACCTGCCACCCACCTGCCACTTGCCACCCACTACCTACCACCCACTACCTACCACCCACCCCCCACACCCACCCACCCCCCACACCCACCACCCCCCACCCCCAACCACCCCCCACCCCCACCCCCCCCCCCCCCCCCACCCCCCCCCCCCACCCACCACCCACCCCCACCCCCCCCCCACCCCCCACCACCCACCCACCACCCACCACCCACCCACCACCCACCACCTACCACCCACCCACCACCTACCACCCACCCACCACCTACCACCCACCCACCACCTACCACCCACCCACCACCTACCACCCACCCACTACCTACCACCCACCCACTACCTACCACCCACCCACTACTTACCACCCACCCACTACTTACCACCCACCCACTACTTACCACCCACCCACTACTACCCACCACCCACCCACCCACTACTACCCACCACCCACCCACCCACTACTACCCACCACCCACCCACTACCTACTACCCACCACCCACCCACTACCTACTACCCACCACCCACCCACTACCTACTACCCACCACCCACCCACTACCTACTACCCACCACCCACCCACTACCTACTACCCACCACCCACCCACTACCTACTACCCACCACCCACCCACTACCTACTACCCACCACCCACTACCACTACCTACTACCCACCACCCACCCACTACCTACGACCCACCACCCACCCACTACCTACTACCCACCACCCACCCACTACCTACTACCCACCACCCACCCACTACCTACTACCCACCACCCACCACCCACCCACTACCTACTACCCACCACCCACCCACTACCTACTACCCACCACCCACCCACTACCTACTACCCACCAACCACCCACTACCTACTACCCACCACCCACCCACTACCTACTACCCACCACCCACCCACTACCTACTACCCACCACCCACCCACTACCTACTACCCACCACCCACCCACTACCTACTACCCACCACCCACCCACTACCTACTACCCACCACCCACCCACTACCTACTACCTACCACCCACCCACTACCTACTACCTACCACCCACCCACTACCTACCACCCACCCACCACCCACCACCCACCCACTACCTACCACCCACCACCCACCCACTACCTACCACCCACCACCCACCCACTACCTACCACCCACCACCCACCCACTACCTACCACCCACCACCCACCCACTACCTACCACCCACCACCCACCAACCACCTACCACCCACTACCTACCACCTACCACCCACCACCCACCCACTACCTACCACCCACCACCCACCCACTACCTACCACCCACCACCCACCCACTACCTCCCACCCACCACCCACCCACCACCTCCCACCCACCACCTACCACACACCTACTGCCACCCACCACCTACCACACACCTACTGCCACCCACCACCCACCTGCCACCCACCACCCACCTGCCACCCACCACCCACCTGCCACCCACCTGCCACCTGCCACCCACCACCCACCTGCCACCCACCACCCACCTGCTACCCACCACCCACCTGCAACCCACCACCTGCAACCCACCACCCACCACCCACCACCTGCAACCCACCACCCACCACCTACCTGCCATCCACCACCTACCTGCCACCCACCACCTACCTGCCACCCACCTGCCATCCACCACCTACCTGCCACCCACCACCTACCTGCCACCCACCTCCTACCTGCCACCCACCTCCTACCTGCCACCCACCTCCTACCTGCCACCACTCACCTGCCACCACTCACCTGCCACCACTCACCTGCCACCACCCAACCACCCACATGTAACTTAACCACCTGCCACCTGCCACCCACCACCCACCTGCCACCACCCACCCACCACCCACCCACCTGCCACCACCCACCACCCACATGTAACTTAACCACCTGCCACATGCCACCTACCTGCCACCACCCACCTACCTGCCACCACCCACCTACCTGCCACCACCCACCTACCTGCCACCACCCACCTACCTGCCACCACCCACCTACCTGCCACCACCCACCTACCTGCCACCACCCACCTACCTGCCACCACCCACCTACCTGCCACCTGTCGTCCACTTAATACCTGCCACTTAATACCTGCCACTTGCCACCCACCTACCACCTGCCACCCACCTACCACCTGCCATTCACCCACCTGCCACCCATCTACCTGCCAGAGCCTTCCTGATCGCTGACAACTCTACTGATGAAGCCAGCTCAAAATAAAACTTTTGTTTAATAAAATCTGGAAACCTTTTATCATACCTCAATTACCTCTGTCTTTATACCTGAAAACTATTTGATGTGGGGTTCGTGTGGATATTGTGGGGTTGGGATGGTTATATAAGGCGGGGTTGGTTGAAAGGGCTTTTATACTGAGGGAAGAATTGGATGATGAGGGTTGGGATGGATATCGTGGGGTTGGGTTGGGATGAATATCGTGGGGTTGGGTTGGGATGGATATCGTGGGGTTGGGTTGGGATGGATATCGTGGGATTGGGATGAGTTGGGATGGAGGTCGTGGGGTTGGGTTGGGATGGGCGTCGTGGGGTTGGGTTGGGTTGAATGTCGTAGGGTTGGGTTGGGTTGGATGTCGTGGGGTTGGGTTGGGTTGGGTTGGATGTCGTGGGGTTGGGTTGGGCTGGTTTGGATGTCGTGGGGTTGAATTGGGTTGGGTTGGATGTCGTGGGGTTGAATTGGGTTGGGTTGGATGTCGTGGGGTTGAATTGGGTTGGGTTGGATATCGTGGGGTTGAATTGGGTTGGGTTGGGTTGGGTTGGGTTGGGTTGAATATCGTGGGGATGGGATGGACTGGATTGGATACAGTGGATGGGTTGGACTGTGTATTACTGAGTACTGCAATGGATATGCTCTATTCCCTATTCCCCTTCTCCCTATTTCGTTTAGCTGCTGGCTTCTTCCTACTCCCCACCCCTTGCACCTCCCTCTCCTTTTCCCTATTCTCCCTCCTCTCACCCCACATCCCCCCAACCCCATTTCCCCCCTCACCCACTCCCCCCCTCACCCACTCCCCCCCTCACCCACTCCCCCCCTCACCCACTCCCCCCCTCACCCACTCCCCCCCTCACCCCACCACCTCCCCTCCCCCCTCCACCTCCCCTCCACCCACCACCTCCCCTCCTCCCACCGCCCCCCTCCCCCACCGCCCCCCTCCCCCACCGCCCCCTCCCCCACCGCCCTCCTCCCCCACCCCACCCCTCGCCCTACCCCACCCCTCGCCCTACCCCTCACCACACCCCAGGGCCCTCTCTAGGACTATTACAACTGATTCTTTCCTTTTACTCTGAAAATTTCCCACAGTTTAAACACTTTCTCCTTGAATATTAAACCCCAGTTGGCTTCAGTACAGGTGGAGGAAGCAGACACTAATGAAAACATTATAACTAAAAACAAACTCTGTACCTGTGCAGTATGATCTCCTCAGACTTTCTTCCGCAGGTGTGGTCGCGTGGGAAGACAGCAGCCAGACCGACATTCCAGAGGCCATACTTCTCGCCTCTCCATCCACATCTCCACTCCTCGCCTGTCTTAGCCACTCCATCGATGACACCACCACTACTCGCCTCGTCGCCATTCGGCCGATCAGAATTCGCCACCCTGCCCAGAGAGATGTCCATTTAAGTCCTGGATTATAAGACTTTGAAGAACTTTGGCCAGATTATATATGACATGGGTACAATAAAACTGGACCTCCACACACTGCCTCTCTTCGCCTTTCACCTGATGAGAAACCTGTCCTGGCCAGAAAGATCCTTGGTCTTGGAGGAAACACAGAAATTTGCATCGGATAAGTGACACTTGGGAATAATGAACCAAGTAGTTAGGACTACGGTTGCTGACGCTTTTTACCCTATAGCGTAAAACACCTTGTAAAGATTGCCGGAATAAAAGACTGGACTGGTGGTGTTAAATACCTACTTAGGCTGACAACAAACAACAGTATGGTATGAACTGCAGAGTTAGGATCCAGAGACAAAGCTTAATTCCCACTGATGTTTTACTTTGAAAATTTAATCTGAATAGGACGCTTAACCATGTACAAAACTGTAACTGACCAGCTTATCTATACACATGCAGTAAATAATAGTAATTTTATTCGAGCCATTAGAGGAGATACAGATACTTTACTTATTATCCCTGGACCTTACCTACCACATGGTTACTAAATAGGGGTGAATAGGACCAAAGGATAGTGAATCTGTACCCAGTGAGTCACACCTCCCTTCACTACCTATGGCATTCAAGCCTTCATATTGACTTAGCACTACCTATGGCATTCAAGCATTCATATTGACAGCACTACCTATGGCATTCAAGCCTTTATGCTTTTAACTTAGCACTACCTATGGCATTCAAGCCTTTATGCTTTTAACTTAGCACTACCTATGGCATTCAAGCTTTCATTAACTTGGCACTACCTATGGCAGACAAGCCTTCATGTTAACTTAGCTTCACCTATGGCATTCAAGCATTCATATTGACTTAGCACTACCTATGGCCCCAAGCCTTCATATTAACTTAGCATTACCTATGGCATTGAAGCCTTCATATTAACTTAGCACTACCTATGGCATGCAAGCATTCATATTAACTTAGCACTACCTATGGCATTGAAGCCTTCATATTAATTTAGCATCATCTATGGAATTCAAGCATTCATATTAACTTAGCACTACCTATGGCATTGAAGCCTTGATACTTTAACTTAGCTGCTTTGAGAACTGATAGTCTTTAGATCTGGCTTGATGAACTCTGATAAAGGTGCAGTATACCCACTTCAGTACCTCATTTGGACTTTGACGAAGGGGTAAACCTGACTGCACATAGACTTGGAACTTTCACTGACAGGATGGCAAGAAGGCTTTGATAACAGCACTAGTGAAGGGATACATAGGAGTATCTGGATCTACTCTGAAATAGGACATGGGTAAAGAACACCATTACCTACACTGGATACAATAGCTGGTCAGACTTACATGCAGTGTGTCTGCAGTACACTCATTGCAGGTTTCCTTATCAAGATACCTTAAGTACACATGGGGAAAAAACCTGAATGGAGAACACTGAGGTAAGAAGTACTATGAAAACTACCAACCAGCGAGATGACCTGGAGGGCCAGTGTACAGGAGCTTCAGCACCAGAGTATATATAAAACAGTCTGGCAGTAACATGAATAAACTGCAGGCAACAGAGGAAATAACTCTGGAGGATTATAAACAGCCGAAATAAGGCTATTGCTTCTAGTCAAGGCAGTGCTAATTGCACTAAGTAATGAAGCTAGTCAGTCTTGTACAAATACTGTAGTTACCCATCAATAAACCATAGCTGACCAAAGTACTGGTTTTGCTGTACCTGGGGGAGGGGTCTGCACAGTCAGTCCGAAATGAGGATTTTGCATCCGTAGATTTTACACAGTCCTAAAATATTCAAAGTTGAAATAGGGGTTTTACATCCGTAGAGTTTTTACACAACTCCGTCAGATTCTAGGTTGAAGTAAGGTTTTTTCATCCGTAGACATTATGCCAAACTCCATAAAAT
>NW_027642628.1:17500-22500 GCF_032717465.1 Coenobita brevimanus | reverse complement strand
AAAAGCTCAGAAAAAAATATTTCAAATTTCAAAAAGTTTAAAAATGGTTCAAATACCTTTTACTTGGGGAGAAAGCTATTATTTCCCACTCCTGTCGTCTGTCGTGTCGGTGTAAATATCCTTTGCTTGCCTGGCCGCGTAAATATCCTCTGCCTGCTTGATCGTGCGAAAATCCTCCTCTTTCTTCGTGTCAATGGAAAAATTCAACCTGAGAGGTGGAGAGCAGAGGTGTAAGGGTAGGGGAGGTTTGACTGGTAGCAGGGAGATGGGAAGGGGGGGAGGTAGAAGGAAGAGGCGAGGGGGTAGGGAAGAGATGAGGCGGTATGGAAGAGGTGAGGGGGTAGGGAAGAGGTGGGGGTAGGGAAGAGGTGGGGGGTTGGGAAGAGGTGGGGGGTAGGGAAGAGGTGGGGGTAAGGAACAGGGGAGGGGGGTTGAGAGAAGAGATGAGGGGGTAGGGAAGAGGTGAGGGGGTAGAGGGAAGAGGTGAGGGGGTAGAGGGAAGAGGTGAGGGGGTAGAGAAGAGGTGAGGGGGTAGAGGGAAGAGGTGAGGGGGGAAGGGGGAAGAGGTGAGGGGGGAAGGGGGAAAAGGTGAGGGGGGAAGGGGGAAAAGGTGAGGGGGTAGAGGGAAAAGGTGAGGAGGTAGGGAAGAGATGAGGGGGGTAGGGGGAAGAGGGGAGGGGGTAGGGAAGAGGGGAGGGGGTAGGGAAGAGGTGAGGGGATAGGTATGAGGGGAGGGGGTAGGGAAGAGGGGAGGGGGTAGGGAAGAGGGGAGGGAGTAGTGACGAGGGGGTAGGGAAGAAATGAGGAGGTAGGGAAGAAATGAGGGGGTAGGGAAGAGGTGAAGGGGGGTAGAGGGAAGAGGCGAGGGGGTACGGAAGAGGAGAGGAGGGTAGAGGAAAAAGGTGAGGGGGTAGAGGGAAAAGGTGAGGGGGTAGGGAAGACGGGAGGGGGTAGGGAAGAGGGGAGGGGGGAGGGAAGAGGGGAGGGGGGAGGGAAGAGGGGAGGGGGTAGGGAAGAGGGGAGGGGGTAGAAGAAAGAAGTGAGGGGGGTAGAGGGAAGAGGTGAGGGGGGTAGAGGGAAGAGGTGAGGGGGTAGAAGGAAGAGGTGAGGGGGGTAGAAGGAAGAGATGAGGGGGTAGAAGGCAGAGGTGAGGGGGTAGGGAAAAGGTGAGGGGGTAGGGAAAAGGTGAGGCGGGTAGAGGGAAGAGGTGAGGCGGGTAGAGGGAAGAGGGGAGGGGTTAGGGAAGAGGTGAGGGGGTAAGGAAGAGTTGAGGGGGTAGAGGGAAGAGGTGAGGGGATAGAGGGAAGAGGTGAGGGGGTAGAGAGAAGAGGTGAGGGGGTAGGGATAAGGTGAGGGGGTAGAGGGAAGAGGTGAGGGGGTAGAGGGAAGAGGGGAGGGGGTAGGGAAGAGGTGAGGGGGTAGGGAAGAGGTGAGGGGGTAGAGGGAAGAGGTGAGGGAGTAGGGAAGGGGGACTGGAGTAGTGGGCATAGAGAAGGTGACAGTTTAGAGATGCTGTGTACAATTAGCCACTGCTACGACGCCAAATCACAAAATATTCCTCTGGAAATATATCAGTGTGGTTGTTTGTAAATGTTGGCAAATCTAACAATGGTATTTAACATATTTGCCATCGGCAGTTTAATTAGCAAGGAGTGTTTGGGACTTTTCATAAACCTCAGGGCACCTTCGAAATAAACAGCTGTTAACCAGGATTATTGTATTTCCCTTGCCGGACGGGTGTGTGAATAATGAACTAATTTCTTAGTAGGGATTGTCACCGAAAAAATAGCTTCTTTAGACCCAAGAGCACCAGCAATGTCCACAGCTCGTGTCATAGTGGAATTGCTTTACCGTGTAAATATGTAGTTATAATACGTCCACATCCACGTCATCCAATAGAGTACACGAATTATTTCTTTTAAGTAATTTCGTGGGAGGGTGAGGGTACAGACAATCTTCACCCCCCTCCCCCCGTAGTTCACACAACGCATGACGTCAGAACGCATGCCCTGATCAAGGAAGGGTGTAAATCACAATCTTTATGCAAATATGTGAACGGTACAGTCATGAGAGCCAACCTGAAAGCCATTATGGTCAAAACCCCATACTGTCACCAACCATGACTGCCAAAATTTCAGTCAGTCATCGAGATGGTGAATAAATCGGTTAATGTCGGGGCAAATGATCATGTTAGTGTTAACCCATTCAGCCAGGAAACGTCGTTCATTTTATTCTTGCAACAGCCTGATGATTTTATTCAGCTTAGGGTACACTTTTCAAACTGAAGGAGTCAGATGCAGTACTAATAAAGTCTTTAGTACGAGAGGCTGCTCGTAAGTTGAATAAAATGGCTTGATAACAATAAGAATAAAATAAGAATGATGTCACTCTGGTTCAGGGGAATAAACGAATCTTTACCTAACCAAGGATTACGTAATCAACACATTTCGCACAGAAATAACAATGATTAGTTGGACGTGTAGTTCTTACTTAAATGCTAGGCCTGGGTTTGGGGGGGGAGGCTAGGTTTACTATTGACGAATTAAGAGGAGGGATGGGACAAAAGTGTATTGTGATGAGGAGGGATAGACTGAGGTGGTTAGGACATGTGAAGAGGATGGGTGAGGAGAGAGAGGTGTGAACGTCGGAGGTAGGGCTGCGAGAGGCAGACCGGAAAAAGCCTGGGACTTTAGGGATAAGCGAGTGAATAAGGAGGCTGCAAAAGGCTGTGCAGTGTGGAGAGCCGCCATTATGTGACCAAGGCCGACGACGCATGCAAGCATGTTAGATCCTTCATAAAGATACGACACGAACGATTCGATACAGGTAAGGTTCAGGGTTCACCATTTTATATAATTTATCTCCTGCCAATTTTTGTCTTCCATCTCTACAGTATCCCCGGCCATCCTATCGCGTTGACGAATAGGGGAATTTGGAAGAGGAACACGAACAACAACAGTCTACCCTCCTCCTCCCTGCCTGACTTACCTCATGCCCCTCCCCCCCATCTCTCTCTCTCTCCCTCTCTCTCTCTCTCTCTCTCTTTCCTATCTATCTCCACACTCCGACACGTCAGCTAAATATGACCCACCACCTGTTTAGTGAGTGTTTGTGTGTGTGTGTGTGTGTGTGTGTGTGTGTGTGTGTGCGTGCGCGTGCATTAAAATATCCGAGCATCACTGAGTCCATGCATCAGTGTGTGTGTGTGTGTGTGTGTGTGTGTGTGTGTGTGTGTATCAGTATGTGCGTGAACTTGTGTGTGTGTGTGTGTGTGTGTGTGTGTGTGTGTGTGTGTGTATCAGTATGTGCGTGAACTTGTGTGTGTGTGTGTGTGTGTGTGTGTGTGTGTGTGTGTGTGTGTGTGTGTGTGTGTGTGTGTGTGTATCAGTATGTGCGTGAACTTGTGTGTGTGTGTGTGTGTGTGTGTGTGTGTGTGTGTGTGTGTGTGTGTGTGTATCAGTATGTGCGTGAACTTGTGTGTGTGTGTGTGTGTGTGTGTGTGTGTGTGTGTGTATCAGTATGTGCGTGAACTTGTGTGTGTGTGTGTGTGTGTGTGTGTGTGTGTGTGTGTGTGTGTGTATCAGTATGTGCGTGAACTTGTGTGTGTGCATCATTGTGTGCGTGTATGTGCTCGTATCTGAGTGTGCGTGTATCAGTGCCTGTGTGTATCAGTGCCTGTGCGTATCAGTGCCTGTGTGTATCAGTGTGTGCGTATATTAGTGTGCGTGCGTGCTCTGATCAGTGCTGGTCTCTGTTTGCGTGAAAGAATACGTGCGTGCATTAGTGTGTGCCTGCTCCGTGTGCGCGTGTTTAGTGCGTACATGCCGCAGCGTGTGCGTGCATCGTGTGTGCGTGCATCGTGTGTGCGTGCATCAGTGTGTACGTACTAAGTGTGTTCGTAGCCAAATTGTGTGTGTTCAGTGTGTACTTAGTCAAATTGTGCTTGTTCTGTGTGTACGTGTTCAGTGTGTGCGTTTTTATTGTGAGTGTTCAGTGTGTACGTGTTCAGTGTGTAAGTGTTCAGTGTGTCCGTGTTCAGTGTGTCCGTGTTCAGTGTGTCCGTGTTCAGTGTGTCCGTGTTCAGTGTGTCCGTGTTCAGTGTGTGTGTGTGTGTGTGTGTGTGTGTGTGTGTGTGTGTGTGTGTGTGTGTGTGTGTGTGTGTGTGTGTGTGTGTGTGTGTGTGTGTGTGTGTGTGTGTGTGTGTGTGTGTGTGTGTGTGTGTGTGTGTGTGTGTGTGTGTGTGTGTGTGTGTGTGTGTGTGTGTGTGTGTGTGTGTGTGTGTGTGTGTGTGTGTGTGTGTGTATCAGTATAAGCCTGAACATTGTGCGTGCATCATTGTGTGCGCATATCTATGTGCTCATATCTGAGTGTGTGTGTATCAGCGCTTGTGTGTACCAGCGCCTGTGTGTATCAGTGCCTGTGTGTATCAGTGCCTGTGTGTATCAGTGCCTGTGTGTATCAGTGCCTGTGTGTATCAGTGCCTGTGTGTATCAGTGCCTGTGTGTATTAGTGCCTGTGTGTATCAGTGCCTGTGTGTATCAGTGTGTGTGATTATTAGTGTGCGTGCGTGCTCTGATCAGTGCTGGTATCAGTGTTTGCGTGAATGAATACGTGCGTGCATTAGTGTGTGCCCGCTCCGTGTGCGCGTTTAGTGCGTACATGCCGCAGCGTGTACGTGGATCGGTGTGTGCGTGCATCAGTGTGTACGTGCATCGATGTGTGCTTGCATCAGTGCGTACGTGCATCGGTGTGTGCGTGCACCGGTGTGTGCGTGCATTAGTGTGTACGTGCTAAGTGTGTACGTAGTCAAACTGTGTGTGTTCAGTGTGTACTTAGTCAAATTGTGCTTGTTCAGTGTGTACGTGTTCAGTGTGTAAGTGTTCAGTGTGTAAGTGTTCAGTGTGTAAGTGTTCAGTGTGTAAGTGTTCAGTGTGTAAGTGTTCAGTGTGTACGTGTTCAGTGTGTACGTGTTCAGTGTGTACGTGTTCAGTGTGTGCGTG
>NW_027642628.1:10000-12500 GCF_032717465.1 Coenobita brevimanus | reverse complement strand
TTCAAAATCTAAATAAAGAAGAAAATCTTGTGACTTTTTTTCATAATTTTGCTAAGCAATAGGAGGGCAGAGAAAGGCAGACAGACTGGCAGACAGGCAGGCAGGCAGGCAGACAGATAGACTCATGTATAAACCGGGCCAAATACAGTACATAACTTCCTCTCGCTTTCGAGGTCAGTTGTACTAGCATCCCATTTAGCAAGAGATTTTCTCGCCTTTCAAAGTACCCATTTTGTTTGCATCCATATTCGTACCAGATCATGTTAATCAGCAATGATGTGCGTGTTTGGGGATAAATAAAACTTTAGTGTCATTTTGTATATGAGAGAAAAAGACAGTGAAAATATCGATAGTATCCCCCAACAAACTGACACCGCAACCTTCTCCCGTTCGCCTCTGCCTGGGTTTTTCCTTTAACCATTCTTTTCCCCAAATGGAGAATTGTGGCAGACTCCTGTATTCCATAACTAGCATGTTATTCGTTCTACGTACAGATTATTACGCGAAAATCTTGTTCGTCATTGGCCACGAGATTTTAGGTAAAGAGATATTGAAGTGATGTAGGGGCTGGGAACCCTCTGTATCTTGACTGCTTTTGGGCTGGGAGTTTACTGTTAGTCAGGGATGGATCGGGGGGGGGGATGGGGGATGCATCCCCCCCACCGGCCATGCATCATTGAATAAAGAGGCAATTTCAACATTGAAATATCAGTATGTCGCGTCAAGTCTTTGGTTGAATCAGCGAATCAGACCCCCCCCCCACCCACCGAAAATTCCTGGATCCACCCCTGCTGTTAGTACTAGTAGTAACAGTGGTAGTAGTAGTAGTAGCAGCAGTAGCTTGAGAGATCAGCATTCCAGATTTCATTAACGAATATTATGGAACCTTCAGGCTAGAAATGTCCAGTAGAGTTACGACACCTGAGCAGTGTCTGACTTAATCAATTCCTTTTAATGCAATAGACGACATTTTGAGCATTATTTCAGTTCTTGAAGTCTATGCACTTCAAAGCTTTCTCATTTTCCAACCAGATTTTCATATAGTAGTTTGTCTTAAGGGTACTACTGAGCCTCCATGACTAACACAGATAGTGGAGTACCAACATATCCAGTACTCCAATGCTAGGGAGGCCATGTGGGGTGCTTTTGGTCATGCCTGAGTTCACGGGTTTTTCTTTGGTTTGTCCTTAAATTCTGGTGTCCTTAATTAACCCATTATGTACTCAGAGCATTTTCACAGGATGCTTATCTAATTAGACTTGTTATTTACGGCTAATATTTAAGCCTGTTAATATTAAAAGAGGGTAATTGTACATGATTGCGGTTATTTTTTTGATGACATGCTCAGGTTAGGAGAGAAACTCAGACATAATTGTATTTCACGTTTATTTGTATCAACATCTACACTTCGTGGCTTTGGAAAGACAATGTTAGGTCGTTTCGATGACTGATGAGTAGACTGGCGGGGATGTGTGGTGGTGTGGGGTTGGATATGGTGGCACACTGCAGTAAAGAAATGCCACATAGCTCTCTGTTGGCTGCTCCTGTTACTGACCGCTAGTCATCCCTGCGAATGGATTAATATCTTAGTTAACCTTCACTGCCACAGATCTTTAGTATGTTAATCAAAATCGTCTTGAGGTATTAAGAATTATATTAAAAATGTGATCGAGGATTCATTGGGTTAATAATCGTCCTATGGACCATAGATTTTAAGCCTCGTAGATGGCGCCTCCAGTTGCATAGCACTGAAAACACAAAAGTGCAAATATCTCGAAAACGGTGCATTTTAGAGCAAAACTGAGCGACGGGGACGGTCGTCTAAATAGTCTACCCCATTTTTTACTGCTCTATCCCGTGAGCTAGGTCTCATCACCATACCTTCAAAGGGAAATGGGTAAAAATGGGTCACTTTTTAAAATGTGGCATTTTAGAGGAAACCAAATGAGGTATTTAGGCCAAAGTGAAACGGGTATTAGATGTGGGTTTTATCTGAAAATGGTATCCAAGATTTTCCTTGTAAACACTGGGGTTCGATAGGTATAATACGGAGAAAAAAAAGAAAAAGTGAGAAATAAAGTCTACTGGTGATTCACACCCCCTATCAGACATTTTCTTCCATCTAACCTCGTTTCTTTATGGATTTTAACTCGAAAAACGAAATAGGAAATTTTGTGATTAAGGCACAGCCCTTGCAGGTAAATAGGTCTTTTTTGGTGAAGAGGCATTTTAAATTAAAAGGAGATATTCGTGCCAGAGTGAAACCTCCAATAAATCTGGGTCTGATTTGCTACGTATAACCTGGAATGGGATGGGCAGAATAGGGCTGACAAACACCTCCTATACGTACAAGGGGTATGCCTCTATCGCAATATTTCCTATATAGGTTTTCTAGTCAAAATCCATGAAGAAACATGGTCAGATGGAAGAGACTGTCTGAACAGGGGAGTGAAACTCCCGTAGATTTATTTTTTTATTTATTTATTTTTTTATTTTTTCT
>NW_027642628.1:0-5000 GCF_032717465.1 Coenobita brevimanus | reverse complement strand
TTGGTCTTGGAGGAAACACAAGAATTTGCATCGGATAAATGACGCTTGGAAATAATGAACCAACTAGTTAGGACTACGGTTGCTGACGCTTTTTATCCTATAGAGTAAAACACCTTGTAAAGATTGCCAGAATAAAGGACTGGAGTGGTGTTGTTAATACCTACTGAGGCTGACAGCAAATAATAATATGGTATGAACTGAAGAGTTAGGATCCAGAGACAAAGCTTAATTCCCACTGATGTTTTACTTTGAAAATTTAATCTGAATAGGACGCTTAACCGTGTACAAATACTGTAACTGACCAGCTTATCCATACACATGCAGTAAATAATAGTAATTTTATTCAAGCCATTAGAGGAGATCCAGATACTTTACCTATTATCCCTGGACCTTACCTACCACATGGTTACTAAATAGGGGTGAATAGGACCAAAGGATAGTGAATCAGTACCCAGTGAGTCACACCTCCCTTCATTACCTATGCCATTCAAGCCTTCATATTGACTTAGCACTACCTATGGCATTCAAGCCTTCATATTAACTTAGCATTACCTATGGCATTCAAGCCTTCATATTAACTTAGCATTACCTATGGCATTCAAGCCTTCATACTTTAACTTGGCTGCTTTGAGAACTGATAGTCTTTAGATCTGGGTTGATGAACTCTGATAAAGTTGCAGTATACCCACTTCAGTACCTTTGACTTTGGCGAAGGGGTAAACATGACTGCACAATAGACTTGGAACTGACAGGATGGCAAGAAGGCTTTGATAACAGCACTGGCGAAGGGATACATACGAGTATCTGGATCTACTCTGAAATAGGACATGGGTAAAGAACACCATTACCCACACTGGATACAATAGCTGGTCAGACTTGCATGCAGTGTGTCTACAATACACTCATTGCAGGTTTCCTTATCAAGATACCTTAAGTACACAAGGGAAAAAAACCTGAATGAAGAACACTGAGGTAAGAAGTACTATGAAAACTAACAACCAGCGAGATGACCTGGAGGGCCAGTGTACAGGAGCTTCAGCACCAGAGTATATATAAAACAGTCTGGCAGTAATATGAATAAACTGCAGGCACCAGAGGAAATAACTCTGAAGGATTATAAACAGCTGAAATAAGGCTATTACTGCTAGTCAAGGAAGTGCTAATTGCACTAAGTAATGAAGCTAGTCAGTCTTGTACAAATACTGTAGTTACCCATCAGTAAACCATAACTGACCAAAGTACTAGTTTTCCTGTACCTGGGGGAGGGATCTGCACAGTCCGAAATGAGGATTTTGCATCCGTAGATTTTACACAGTCCTAAAAAATATATATATATATATATATATATATATATATATATATATATATATATATATATATATATATATGTATATATATTATATATATATATATATATATATATATATATATATATATATATATATATATATATATATATATATATATATTCAAAGTTGAAATAGGGGTTTTACATCCGTAGAGTTTTTACACAACTCCGTCAGATTCTACGTTGAAGTAAGGGTTTTTCATCCGTAGATTTTATACCAAACTCCATAAAGCTGAAATAGGGGTTTTACCTCCGCAGAGTTTTTAGTTGAAAGAGGGGGGGGTTTACATCCGTAGAGTTTTTTAAGGTAAAGTAGGTGTTGTACCCCCCCTTCTTTTGGTCAGTTTCTAAGTTGAAGTAGGGCTCTTATATCCCTAGACTTTATACCCACTTCTCTGGTGGGTATAAAGTCCAAGTCCGAAGTAAGGGTTATGGTGCCCTTAAGCCTTATACCAGATCCAGTCACTCGAAAAAATCCTAAGTCCAAATTGGAGTGCTTTTTGGACTTAGGATTTTTCGAGATCGTGGAACTGGTATAAAAGTCAAAATTGAATTGTGGGTTTTTATACCCAAGAGTTTATACCAGCAAGTTGACTTTTGCTGGAGTCTACTGTGTACTCTGTTCCATGTCTTTGGGAACTAGAGTATATCACTGTATGCTTTCTTTGCATAATTTACTTTTTCTGTGATACTGTATTTGTCATTTGTAATACCATAAACGGTAAAGTAAAGTTGATATACAGCTGACTCTTTTATTATCTTTAGTGTTTTACAGGAGTTTACAGTTACAATACATTTACAAAGTATACAAGTGGCAATGGCAGCAGCTGTTAGGTTACTCTGGCAGAAGATTTAATATATCTAAGTATCTCAAAGTATATGGCAAAAGTATTGGATTAGAGCAAATGTTTCAAGTATTATCAAAGTATATTAGTTAAATACGGGCAAGATACCTTTAGCAATTAATATTATGTAGTAGGTCCTATGTCTATCTCCAACTAGCTCCATCGCTCCTACTCGCCCCTCTACCCTCACTCCATCACGCTCACTCTAGAACGACAGAAAAAGAAAAAGCGCATAAAAAAGTAAAGGTGGGGAAGAGAAAGTAGCACTAAAGCAGATAGACACTAACAGACAGACACACCATCCCAGCACGTTCGGCTGCGCTGAGGGCAGGTAGACAGGACAGACGGAGAGGAAGATGGAAGTGGAAGGAAGTCCCCCCTTTCCCGCCTCCCCCCACCCCACCTCCCTCCCCAAACCCACCTACCTGCCACACCCAGCCTAGTATGCTGGGAACTAGAAAAACACACACACACACACACACACACACACAAACCCCCGCACAAACAATCACACCCTAAAGGAAAATACAAAGAAAAATACAACCTGTCACCTATCCTGTCCGGCGCTCCGATCTCCCTGCAGGCTCTCCGGTCTCCCCTGGTCTCTCGGCCGTCTCGTCTCTCCCTCGCAGCCGTCTCTGCATCGCCTGGGGAAGTACAGGAACATCAAAGGTGCCAAAGGAATGTAATGCCTACCAGAGTAACGCTATACAGGTGCCGCCACAGCTGCTGCTACCCTCCCTACCACATCACATATCAGTACAAGCTACAACACAATCAGATGTCTTCTCTTGACCACAAGTTCCTCTGCAGGGTTTGCCATGTTCTCGAGCGGCCATCACGTCGTCTACAGCTGCCATTTCTTTCGTAGTTGCCATCCCTTCTTCTGAGGTTGCCATGTCTTCTGAGTTTGCCATCTTTTCTTCTGAGGTTGCAACCTAGTCTTTTGGGGCTGCAGCTTCACCTTCCCCCTCGCCTGCAGTTGCCATCTCGCTGGCCAGGGTTGACATCTCGTCCTCCGGCATTTCCATCGATTTCTGTGGAGCAAATATCAATTAGGCCAAAGTACGCACTATATGCTACTGCTGAGCCCAGGTCCCGTATTCTGGGTGACATAGGAGGCTTCGTATCGCATTTCACTGAGATATTTATTTTCTATAACACCAACATTATCATGCAAACTTACGTTAATGTCTTCTAACCCCAACTTGTCACCCAGTTCCTTCCCATTCCACACATCCTTCCTTCCTTTAGGTTCTTCACAGCCATACTGTACCATCACCATAGCCACACTACCACTACCACCACCACCACCACAACCACACTCCATCACAACCACGCTCCATCATCATACAATCACCAGCATAACACTATCACCATTACCACAACCACGTACTACCACCACCATCACAACCACACACCACCACCACCAACCTGGCTGACATCACCACCATCACAACCACCACACAGCTATCAGTGCTCTCGTGCAAAATTTATGTGTGTGTGTGTGTGTGTGTGTGTGTGTGTGTGTGTGAATAATCACTCAAACATCTTTTAACAGTAAAGAAAATGCATAACTAAGTGCATGATGTGAGAAAAGCTCAGAACAAATATTTCAGATTTCAAAAAAGTTTAAAAAGGGTTCAAATACCTTTTACTTGTGGAGAAAGCTATTATTTCCCACTCCTGTCGTCTGTCGTGTCGGTGTAAATATCCTTAGATTGCCAGGCCGTGTACGTATCCTCTGACTGCTTGGTCGTGCAAAAATCCTCTTGTTTCTTCGTGTCAATGGAAAAATTCAACCTGAGAGGTGGAGAGCAGAGGTGTGAGGGTAGGAGAGGTTTGACTGGTAGCAGGGAGATGGCAAGAGGGGTAGAGGGAAGATTTGAGGGGGTAGGGAAGAGGTGGAGGGGTAGGGAAGAGGTGAAGGGGTAGGGAAAAGGTAAGGGGGTAGGGAAGAGGGGAGGGGGGTAGAGGGAAGAGGGGAGGGGGTAGAGGGAAGAGGGGAGGGGGGTAGAGGGAAGAGGGGAGGGGGGTAGAGGGAAGAGGGGAGGGGTAGGAGTACAAAGGAGTACAAAGGAAAGCAAACAGCAACAGACCTTATGATCCTCTCGAGGCTGTTTGGTACAGAGTAGACTATGACTACAAGATCTAATTCTACATGCTGAAGGATAAGGAAAGAGGTGAGGGGTAGGGAAGAGGTGAGGGGGTAGGGAAGAGGTGAGGGGGTAGGGAAGAAGTGAGGGGGTAGAGGGAAGAGATGAGGGGGTAGAGGGAAGAGATGAGAGGGTAGAGGGAAGAGGTGAGGGGGTAGAGGGAAGAGATGAGGGGGTAGAGGGAAGAGGTGAGGGGGTAGAGGGAAGAGGTGAGGGGGTAGAGGGAAGAGGGGAGGGGGGTAGAGGGAAGAGGGGAGGGGGTAGAGGGAAGAGGGGAGGGAGGTAGAGGGAAGAGGGGAGGGGGGTAGTGGGAAGAGGGGAGGGGTAGGAGTACAAAGGAGTACAAAGGAAAGCAAACAGCAACAGACCTTATGGTCCTCTCGAGGCTGTTTGGTACAGAGTAGACTATGACTACAAGATCTAATTCTACATGCTGAAGGATAAGGAAAGAGGTGAGGGGTAGGGAAGAGGTGAGGGGGTAGGGAAGAGGTGAGGGGGTAGGGAAGAAGTGAGGGGGTAGAGGGAAGAGATGAGGGGGTAGAGGGAAGAGATGAGAGGGTAGAGGGAAGAGATGGGGTAGAGGGAAGAGATGAGGGGGTAGAGGGAAGAGGGGAGGGGGTTAGAGAGAAGAGGTGAGGGTGTAGAGGGAAA